>NC_045615.1:123425335-123725335 GCF_009829155.1 Mustela erminea | reverse complement strand
GAGAATCCCAAGCAGACTACGAGCTAAGTGCAGCGCCCAACATGGGGCTTGATTTAATTAGCCTGAGTTTATGACCTGAACTGAAACCAAGAGTCAGATGCTTAACCAATTGAGCCATCCAGTCACCCCATATAATATTTTGTTTTAAAAGATGAGTTTTTCTTATCTTCATTTCTACCAGTGTTAGCAACATTCTTCTCTAAACCATTGTTTACTATACAAAAATTACATTCTCTACTCCATCAAAAGAGAACTATATCAAGCCGTATTACTAGATTCATTTAATCAGCAAATACTTAGGGCATCTGGGTGGCTCAGTGGGTCAAGCCTCTGCCCTTGACTCAGGTCATGATCCCAGGACCCTGGGATTGAGGCCAGTATCTGACTCTCTGCTCAGTGGGGAGCCTGCTTCCCCCTCTCTCTCTGCCTGCCTCTCTGCCTACTTGTGATCTGTGTGTGTGTGTGTCAAATAAATAAATTAAATATTTAAAGAAAAAAAATCAGCAAATACTTATTGTGCATTTAATGGCTCAAGGCACTCTATCAGAGATAACTCAGGTCCTACGGATCAAAATCATTAATTTTTCAGACTCTTCAATTTTTATCCACCCCATTATGATCCAGATGAGTAGCATAGCCATAATTTTATTCAAGACTGATCTAAGTTGCTACTTTTCTGTGTCTTCCTTACCCATTCTGGGCCCACATTATCCCCACTCATCTGAACTTTCATAGCAGCTTATCTATGCCACCATCATAACATATATCATTTGCTATGTGTGCAACGGTTTCTTAAAAATCCTGTTTAGTCCATTATTGAAAATATATGATGGAAGATTATGGAGAATATATGACCTCAGCACTTTAATAGTACAAGTTATGAAAAGAAAAAAATAAGAACAAAAGAAATAATTTTATTCCCTTCAGGTAAGAAACTAATGGTGTGCTCAATACAGTAATGAGAAATGGATGGATACTGGGAAGTAATAACAGTCTCTGTCACCAAGGTGAGGATATGTTCTTGGACAACCAAACAGAGGTAAGTAATAAAATACCACTAGGTGTCACTGGGGTAGGAGAAGAAATAAAGAAGTTTAAGGAGAAGTTAAGTTGAAGCCTTATCATAAGTGCATTATTTATGGAAAGATGCGTAACAGCTTTTACAGAAAAGATAACATGACATCAACAGTTCCCAAGAAGAGCAAAGTAGAGAGGAAAAGGAATCTGGCTTCAGTAATTCTGCAAACAGCTGCTGAGATAAATCAAGCCAGAAGAACTCCAGCTGCTGGTTCTGTGAGCAGTGCCAAAGGTTTCATACTCCAAGTATGTATCATAACTCCAGGAGAATACCAACATTTAAAATATGTAATGATGAGAAGCTGAAGTCAGAATTAACAGAAAGAAAAAGATGGTCTAGTCCTTTTAGAGACATTTACATTAAATTTGGTATTCATTTCTAATATTTGTTGTGATTTTGTAACTTGGGGTAAATTACTTAAAAATTACTGCTCCCTTAATTTGAATATTTTATACAATGAGAAAAGGAATATAGGATCAGCATATTTTCTTTTAAAGATTTTATTTATTTATTTGATAGAGATCACAAGTAGGCAGAGAGGCAGGCAGAGAAAGAGGGGGAAGCAGGCTCTCCGCTGAGCAGAGAGCCCGATGCGGGGCTCTATCCCAGGACCCTGAGATCATGACCTGAGCCGAGTCAGAGGCTTTAACCCACTGAGGCACCCAGGTACCCCAGGACCAGCCTATTTGCAAGTTGTCTGTGGGTATAAGAGCAGGTATTCTATACAATATAAATTACTCTTCTAGAACTAATATTATTAATTTTGCTCATTATTTTATTATATATTTAGAAGAGAAGAATTAACTATTTTTGTTATTTTAATAAAGAAAGATTTCTTTTTGGAAAACAATTTATGTTTTGAATCATAAATATCATAATCTTAAAACTCACATATTTGGAGCCATTTGGAATTCATCTCCTGCGCCATAGTTTTTTTCTTCCTTTTGGGAAGCTTCTTTCCTTAGCTATTGTTTAAATAAAAAAAAAAAAAAAAGGATTTTGGATGGATTAGGTTTTCCAGTTTAACAAAATAGCATTTTTATGCAATATATCAGTAAACTCCTGTATGAAGGAGGCCTTCCTACCAAGAATATGCATTCCATTTTCAAATAATTTAGTGATACTTTCCTCAGAGCTTATTTTCTAAGACTTACCCAAAGTTCAAAAGTCATCTTCTCCTTTATTACAACCTGCGATAAGCGAGGTATAATTACTCTGAAGTTGCTTTTGTGTTGTTGTTGTTTTTACTCATAAAGGACCAGACTGTAGCCTTGGGTCCTTGGGTGCTTTGTGTTGCCAGGTTTGTCCATTATGTGTCAGTATCAACATGGTAAGACCATGTTCTTACACTCTAGTTTGTGCTACACATGTGTTGGGTAAGACGACCTGATGATTTCATCCCCTCATTTGACAGGAAGAAGAAATAGAGAGTTTTCATGAATTACTCAGCAACAAAAGTATGGTGGAAACATACTTACACAAATTATCATTTATTTTAATGAGGAGCTACTTTAAAGACTCCCTCAAAACTACCCCTGAGTTATGTTTTTAAGAAACAACCAAAAATGCAATCTTGTCATTTTCCTTCTTAAATACGCAAAAAATCTTCTTGGACCTACAGAATCTAACTTCAATTCATCTACCAAACTATATCTACATCATTCATTCATTCATTCATGCATTTATTCATTCATTTAATATACATTTATTGAGAAGCAGGAGGCATTGAGATAGGTGACAGGAATAGAGTAAATGATACAGAAACATTTCCTGCCTTCAGGTCAGTTAAAATTTAGTAGATGAGAAAAACCTTATGCAGATCACAACTATGTCATCACATAGGCTGATTAGCTGATTAGCTGATCTTCCAGCTTTTTCCTACACACACCCTCAACACCAGCTGTACAAGTCTTCCCACACAGTCCTCCATCTTTCCCATGCTTGCCCATTTGTGTCATATGGCTTTGCATTTGGTGCATTGTGTTTTTCCTGTCTTGAATATCTAGTTCTCTTCTGGCAAACTCCTTCTCATTCATAATACTCAATTATTACCTTTCTGGAAGCTTCTCTACCAGAGCGAATTGTTTGTTCTGAGGCCTCAGGGCAATACATATCTTGGGTATTGTGTTACTTTGCAGCCACCTTTTAGTAAGTGTGTTCTGTTCACTGCTTAAGAGCAAAGTTCTAACATGCATGGGTTTGAGTCTTGTCTGTGCTTTTTTCACTATGCCCATGGATAAATAATTTAACTTCTCTGATGATCAGTTTCTTTATGGTTAAAATGTGGTTATAATAGCATTTGCCTCTACATATTGGAACAAAGGAATAAGTTAGTACCTGTAACATATTTCTACAGAGCTTAGAAAATATTAAATGCTTCATTAATATCAATTTTTGATATTATTATCAGGCTTAATTTCCTGGATGACAGTAGTTTTCGATAAATGTATATTGAAAATTTGAAAATATAACTCTGTCTATTGAACTTTAAATAGATTGAAAAAAAACAACTAGAAACTAAAATTATGTCTAGGACTACCTACTCAAATATAAACAAGTATCCAATAAAAATCAACATTATTTTAATAGACTGGCTTTATAATTCTAACCATAATCAGTGATGAAAAATGCTACAGATAATTAATTTTTTATATTGCATTCATTTGTCTTAAGTTGACTTGGGTATTTTTAATAAGGTAAAGTTTTATGGTTTGTTTCAAATTACTTTTCCTTCACTATTTTGTTAGGGGGTCTAATGAAGCAGACAACAGTGTTTCAGTTTTTCTCTTCCTCAAGGGATAATTCATCCATTGTGGTACAAACAAACAATTGTAGTATAGCTTTAAATAACACCAAAAATTTTACCCAAAGAAAAAACAATGTGCAAATGAATTTAAGAAATTACCATCTTACTCAAATACTACTACATGTACACCAAGATTAAATACATAAATTCATAAAAGGAAGAAAAAAATGATGTTGCTATTCCAAAAATGTGTATTTCTGTTCTGGTGGTCAAACAAAACAAAATATAATGCTATGATAGCAAGGATGCATCGACACTAATCCCACAGTATTTCATACTGGAGGGCAGTGGGAACCTTAGGAAAGAAATTATTGTAGATTGCAATGTCACTGGTCATATACAATGTTTCTGGCCTCCTGACGAACAATTTGCACATTTGGCTGGAAATTACCACCCCCACCTTGCACATTCTTCAACACCTAATATCAGGTTTCAAAGTCACATATTTATGGATCATATTGTTTAGATTCTGAATCACTGAGGTATGGATCTGAAAGAGATACAATACTGCCAGTCTTTATAGTAATCTTTGCATTGCTATATGAAACAAAAATGAAAAAAAAATATATAAAGAATTTAAATAATTTTGGTGCAAGTCGGATAAATAATGTTTGAAATAATCCAGTCATTTTATTTATTTATTTATTTATTTTTAAAGATTTTGTTTTTATTTATTTGACAGAGATCACAAGTAGGCAGAGAGGCAGGCCAAGATATAGAGTGGGGAAGCAGACTCCCTGTTGAGCAGAAAGCCCGATGCGGGGCTGGATCCCAGGACCCTGAGATCATGACCTGAAACAAGGGCAGAGGCTTAACCCACTGAGCCATCCAGGTGCCCCTAAAATAATCCAGTCATTTATAAACTCAAAAGCAGAGTCAGATAAGTGATAGAATAATGTATTGTGATAGCTTCATCAACATCTTCAAAAAAGAAATGATGACTTGAAGGCTGAAGTAAAGCAATAATTTTCAATGAAGCAAAAAATACTTTTGAGATTATATTTATAGGAAATGATGAAATATAATATAAGACATGCCAATCAATATTAAGAATCCTTTGGGTGGCTGGGGTGGGTGGCCTGGGTGGCTCAGTCATTAAGTGTCTTCCTTTGACTCAGGTCATGATCCCAAGGTCCTGGAATCATGCCCTGCATTGGGCTCCTGCTCTTTAGGAAGCCTGCTCCTCCCTCTCCCACTCCCTGTGATTGTGTTCCTCTCTTGCTGTGTCTCTTTCAAATAAATAAATAAAATCTTAAAAAAAAATCCTTTGGTATGATTTTAGGAAATTATAAGCAGCTTAACATACATGATGGTTACATGACACCATTTTTTTTTCAAGAGTTAACAATCATCAGCCTCAGGACCTCAGCAAAAAACCTACCACATCTCATTCTCAGATGCCTAAGGCTGATGGTCCACTGCCCCTTATACTGACATCCACACTGAGGCTCTACCTTCCACCTACTAGGTGAAGTCAGAAGAAAAATAATACCAATTATTATTTGCAGACAAGATCCATCTTCATTTGTTCAGTATTCATTTGGCAGATGCAGTTCTAATCAACATTATCATCATGTATTATTTCTGCCTCAGTACCAGCATATCCATCTTAGCAGAATCACCATTTTGTATATTCTGCATGGCTTAAACACCAGAAATTTATTTTCTCACCATTCTGGAACCTAGAAGTCCAAGATCAGAATGCCAGTGTCGAGTTCTGGTGAGAACACTCCTTCTGGCTTCCAAAAGGCCACTTTTTTTCTGTGTCCTCGCGGGTTTGAGAGAGCTAAGGAGCACACTCTCTGGCATCTCTTTCTGTAAGGATATTAGTCCCATCATGAGGGCCTCATTCTTGTGACCTCCTCTCAACCAAAATATTGCCCAAAGGCCATACCCCCAAATACTATCATAATTGCAACTAAGGCTTCAAACTAATTTGAGGTTTTATATTAGTCCATAACATAATCCTTAATTTTCAGGTTTATTGTTTTCCTTTCTTACTCTTTAGTGTTTCAACAACAACAGCAACAAATTATAGCATTACATTTTCATATATGAAAATTATTAAAATCAGCTGTGTATGATCAAAGAAATCATTAGAGATTTAGAAAGTCAAGGTTCTTACCCAGTAAACTTTACCAACAATATCAAAAGTACAACAACCTGTGAATATTGATAAAGCAGAGGGAGGTATAAGACCACAAATGCAGAAACCCAGGTCATTTCTTGAGAGATTGGGGTATTCTCTGGGCCCCAATCAACATAGAAGAAAGCTAAGCTCTAGTTATGATCATATCAGTTGTACAGATGAGAGTTGTTTGGGTCATGAATTATCTTCATTTATATTCTTTTTTTTTAATTTTTTATTTTTTATAATCATTTATATTCTAATAGGTGTATTGCTTAGAGAACATTTTCCACATAAAACCATAGGTAAATTCAACCGGTAAAACTTGAGAACCCTTGAGCATTGTGTGTAGTTAATTGAGTCAAGTTGAAAAATGTAACATGATCATACATTTTTAAGTGTTTCGTACGTCTCAGTGTAACAGAAATTTGCTTTCTAATAGTGTTTCTAGCAAATTTATTTTTCCACATAAATCCATAGATTTGTTATTTGGTTACAGTAAGTCAGATGTTGGCATTTTCTTTTTTCTATAAAGAGCCAGAGAGTAAGTATTTTAGACTTTGTGGGCCACATATAGTCTTATAGTCTTCATTAATCTTTGTATTTTATTTTTACAACATGTAAAAAAGGTAAAAACATTCTTAACTCATAGGCCATAGTTTGCTGACCACTACATAAGCAATTGTAGATAGATCAAATATATCCTACTAAAACTATGTCGTAGATAAGGATTCTTCTGCAAGAAAATACCATTTAGTTCATTTTCTCTGTATGTTGTGTACGTGTGTGTGTGTGTGTGTGTGTGTGTGTGTGTGTTTTCCCTTTATGTTAAGATGTTTTGACATCTTAAAAAACTTTCTGGCTGGAGGAGACCTTCCCTTCTGATTTAGCCTATTCTTAGAGATAGCAAGGAACTCAACCTGGAGAACACATTTGATGTGAAACTAATCAATTCAGATTCAAACCTCCTTTATCTGGTGTATATACCAAGGAAGCAAAATCCTTCTGCCTTAATCATCCCAAGACCAACTACTAGGCACCCACAGAGGGGTACCACACTTCTAGCCTAAAACCAGCTGAAATTATTCCAAGTGTCCAACCCTAAACTATTTACCTTGCTTTGTTTTGTCTTTCTTATAGAAACTCCACTGAAGGTCAAAATCTTTGTGCTCCCCTCATTCATACTTCTGCTTCTTGACCAAAATCTGGTATTCTTCCTTTGAATTTATGTGGTGAGCCATGACTTTTGTGTCTATGGGAATTGTGAGTATTATTAAACTTTTCTTTCAATAGTATCAAAATCTGTGTGTTCTCACTCAGTCATCTTTATAAATCAAGACCCAGATACAGCACACTAGGAAGTCTGAGTTCAGCATGTTTACAAGGAGATTTGATGGTGTTACCTGCTGTCTTTCTCTCTAAGGAATGTCACCCAGTAAAGGAAGGGAATGGATTGAAATCTTGCTAAACATTTCCTTTGCAGTATAGTGTTCCACCCTTCATATATTTTCATGTGCATAGTACTAATAGGTATTTTAAAAATCAAATTGTAAATACAATGATTGTATTGTTTTGTTAGTAATTTTAGTTTGGTTCTTTTTCTCTTAGGTCTAATGTTATATTTACTTCAGTTTTATTTTTTTTTAATTAAAAAAAAATTTTATAAACACGTAATGTATTGTTAGCCCCAGGGTTACAGGTCTGTGAATCACCAGGTTTACACACTTCACAGCACTCACCATAGCCCATACCCCCCCCCCAATATCCATAACCCCACCACCCTCTCCCTACCACCCCCACCCCCCGCAACCATCAGTTTGTGCTGTGAGATTAAGAGTCTCTTACGGTCTGTCTCCCTCCTGATCTCATCTTGTTTCATTTATTCTTTTCCTATCCCCTAAACCCCCTACATTGCACCTCCATTTCCTCATATCAGGGAGATAATATGATAGTTGTCTTTCTCCGATTGACTTATTTCGCTAAGCATAATACCCTCTAGTTCCATCCACATCATCACAAATGGCAAGATTTCATTTCTTTTGATGGTTGCATAGTATTCCATTGTATATATATACCACATCTTCTTTATCCACTAATCTGTTGATGGACATCTAGGTCCTTTCCATAGTTTGGCTATTGTGGACATTGATACTATAAATAATCAGGTGCACGTGTCTCTTCGGATCGCTATGTTTGTATTTTTAGGGTAAATACCCAGTGGTACAATTGCTGGGTTGTAGGGTAGCTCTATTTTCAACTTTTTGAGGAAACTCCATGCTGTTTCCCACAGTGACTGCACCAGCTTGCATTCCCACCACCAGTGTAGGAGGAATCCCCTTTCTCCGCATCCTTGCATCTGTCATTTCCTGACTTGTTCATTTTAGCCATTCTGACTCGTGTGAGGCAGTATCTCATTGTGGTTTTGATTTTTATTTCCCTGATGCCTAGTGATGTGGAACAATTTTCCATGTGTCTGTGGGCCATTTGTATGTCTTCTTTGCAGAAATGTCTGTACATGTCTTCTGCCCATTTCTTGGATTGGATTATTTGTTCTTTGGGTATTGAGTTTGCTAAGCTCTTTATAGATTTTGGATACTAGCCCTTTATCTGATATACCATTTGCAAATATCTTCTCCCATACTGTCAGTTGTCTTTTGGTTTTGTTAACTGTTTCCTTTGCTGTGTAAAAGCTTTTGACCTTGATGAAGTCCCAGTAGTTTGTTCTTGATCTTGCTTCCCTTGCCTTTGGCAATGATCCTAGGAAGAAGTTTCTGTGGCTGATGTCGAAGAGGTTGCTGCCTGTATTCTCCTCAAGGATTTTGATGGATTCCTTCCTCATGTTTAGGTCCTTCATCC
Organism: Mustela erminea; assembly: GCF_009829155.1. Taxonomy (NCBI): domain Eukaryota; kingdom Metazoa; phylum Chordata; class Mammalia; order Carnivora; family Mustelidae; genus Mustela; species Mustela erminea. The sequence goes on along the minus strand of NC_045615.1, from coordinate 123,716,467 downwards.
ATTTTGAGTCTATTGTCATGTGTGGTATAAGGAAATGGTCCAGTTTCATTTTTCTGCATGTGGCTGTCCAATTTTCCCAACACCATTTTTTGAAGAAGCTGTCTTTTTTCCATTGGACATTCTTTCCTGCTTTGTCGAAGATTAGTTGACCATAGAGTTGAGGGTCTATTTCTGGGTCCTCTATTCTCTTGCATTGATCGATGTGTGTGTTTTTGTGCCAGAACCATGCTGTCTTGATGAGGACAGCTTTGTAATGGAGCTTGAAGTCCGGAATTGTGATGCCACCAACTTTGGCTTTCTTTTTAAATATTCCTCTGGCTATTTTAAGGTCTTTTCTGGTTCCATATAAATTTTAGGGTTATTTGTTCCATTTCTTTGACAAAAATGGATGGGATTTTGATAGAGATTGCATTAAATGTGTAGATTGCTTTAGGTAGCATAAACATTTTCACAATATATGTTCTTCCAATCTAAGAGCATGGAATGCTTTCCATTTTTTTTTGTCTTCCTCAATTTCTTTCATGAGTACTTTATAGTTTTCTGAGTATAGATTCTTTGCCTCTTTGTTTAGGTTTATTCCGAGGTATCTTATGGTTTTGGGTGCAATTGTAAATGGGATTGACTCCTTAATTTCTCTTTCTTGTGTCTTGTTGTTGGTGTAAAGAAATGCAACTGATTTCTGTGCATTGATTTTATATCCTGACACTTTACTGAATTCCTGTACAAGTTCTAGGAGTTTTGGAGTGGAGTCTTTTGGGTTTTCCACATACAGTATCATATCATCTGCGAAGAGTGATAGTTTGACTTTTCCTTTGCCAATTTGGATGCCTTTAACTTATTTTTGTTGTCTGATTGCTGAGGCTAGGACTTCTCATACTATGCTGAATAGCAATGGTGATAATGGATATCCCTGCTGTATTCCTTATCTTAACAGAAAAGATCTCTCTTTTTCTCCATTGGTAATGATATTCACAGTGGGTTTTTCACAGATGGCTTGGATAATATTGAGGTATGTACCCTCTATTTCTACACTTTGAAGAGTTTTGATAAGGAAAGGGTACTGTACTTTGCCAAATACTTTTTCATTTGAGAGAATCATATGGTTCTTGTTATTTCTTTATTAAAGTATTATTTCACATTGATTGATTTGTGGATGTTGAAACAACCTTGCAGCCCTGGAATAAATCCCACTTGGTTGTGGTGAATAATCCTTTTAATGTACTATTGGATTCTATTGGTTAGTATTTTGGTGAGAATTTTCGCATCTGTGTTCATCAAGGATATTGGTCTGTGATACTCATTTTTGTGGGATTCTTGTCTGGTTTGGGGATCAAGGTGATGCTGGCCTCATGAAATGAGTTTGGAAGTTTTCCTTCCATTTCTATTTTTTGGAATAGTTTCAGGAGAATAGGAATTAATTTTCTTTAAATGTTTGGTAGAATTCCCCAGGGAAACAGTCTGGCCCAAGTCTCTTGTTTGGAGATTGTTGATGAATGGTTCAATCTCCTTACAAGTTATGGGTCTGTTCAGGTTTAATATTTCTTTCTGGTTCAGTTGTGGTAGTTTATATGTCTCTAATAATGCATCCATTTCTTCCATATTGTCAAATTTGTTTGCGTATGGATGCTCATAGTATGTTCTTATAATTGTATTTCTTTGGTGTTGGTGGTGATCTCTCCTCTTTCATTCATGATTTTATTTATTTGGGTCCTTTCTATTTTCTTTTTGATAAGTCTGGCCAGGGGTTTATCGATCTTATTAATTCTTTCAAAGAAACGGCTCCTAGTTTCGTTGATTTGTTCTATTGTTGTTGTTTTGTTTTGTTTTTAGTTTTTTGTTTGTTTATTTGTTTGTTTGTTTGTTTTTGGTATCTATTTCATTGATTTCTGCTCTGATCTTTATTATTCCTCTTCTCCTTCTGGGTTTAGGCTTTCTTTGTGGTTCTTTCTCCAGCTCCTTTAGGTGTAGGGTTAGGTTGTGTATTTGAGACCTTTCTTGTTTCTTGAGAAAGGCTTGTACTGCTATATATTTTCCTCTCAGGACTGCCTTTGCTGTGTCACACAGATTTTGAACAGTTGTGTTTTCATTATCATTTGTTTCCATGATTTTTTTCAATTCTTCTTTAATTTCCTGGTTGACCCATTCATTCTTTAGAAGAATGCTGTTTAGTCTCCATGTATTTGGGTTCTTTCCAAATTTCCTCTTGTGACTAAGTTCTAGCTTCAGAGAATTGTGGTCTGGAAATATGCAGGGAATGATCCCAATCTTTTGATCTTCTGGGGGAGGGGCCTGTTGTAGTGATTCTCAAGTGTCTTTGCCCCAGGCGGAATTACACCGCCCTTACCCGGGGCCGGGGTGAGTAATCCGCTCGGGTTTGCTTTCAGGAGCTTTTGTTCCCTGAGCGCTTTCCGTAGAGTTCCGGAGGACGGGAATACAAATGGCGGCCTCCTGGTCTCCGGCCCAGAGGAGCCGAGAGCCCAGGGCCGCACTCCTCAGTGCGCCCTCAGAGAACAGCGCCCAGTTACTCCCGTCTGCCTGACCTCCGGCCGCGCTCCGAGCTCACCGAGCCTGCGACCGGTTCAAGGTAACACCGAGCTGTGAGCTTACTGTCGGCTCTGTCTCTGTAGCCGGCTTTCCCGTTCCAATACCCGCAAGCTCTGCGACACTCAGACACCCCTGATCCTTCTGTGACCCTGCGGGACCTGAGGCCACGCTGAACCCGCGTGGGCTTCACCCCGGGTTAGCCTCTGGAGCGATGTCCCTCAGCGGAACAGACTTTTAAAAGTCCTGATTTTGTGCGCCGTTGCTCCGTCGCTTGCCGGGAGCCGGCCCCTCCCCCCGGGGTCTATCTTCCCGTCACTTTGGATTCACTTCTCCGCCGGTCCTACCTTTCAGAAAGTGGTTGTTTTTCTGTTTCCAGAATTGCTGTTCTTCTTCTCTTCGATCTGCCGATGGATTTTCAGGTGTTTGCAATCTTTAGATAAGCTATCTAGCTGATCTCCGGCTAGCTGAAGTAGTCTCAGCCTGCTACTTCTCCGCCATCTTGACTCCTCCCCTATCCCAATCTTTTGATACTGGTTGAGATCTGATTTATGACCGAGGATGTGATCTATTCTGGAGAATGTTGCATGTGCACTAGAGAAGAATATGTATTCTGTTGCTTTGGGATGGACTCTTCTGAACATATCTGTGATGTCCATCTAGTCCAGTGTGTCATTTAAGGCCTTTATTTCCTTGTTTATCTTTTGCTTGGATAATCTGTCACTTTCAGTGAGGGGAGTGTTAAATTCCACTACTATTATTGTATTATTGTCGATGTATTTCTTTGATTTTGTTATTAATTGGTTTATATAGTTGGCTGTTGACATGTTAGGGGAATATATATTTAAAATTGTTAGATCTTCTTGTTGGACAGACGTTTTGAGTATGATATAGTGTCCTTCCTCATCTCTTATTATAGTCTTTGGCTTAAAATCTAATTGATATGATATAAGGATCGCCACCCCAACTTTCTTTTGATGTCCATTAGCATGGTAAACTGTTTTCTACCCCCTCACTTTAAATCTGGATGTGTCTTTGGATCTAAAATGAGTTTCTTTAGACAGAATATTGATGGGTTTTGATTTTTTTATCCATTTTGATACCCTGTGTCTTTTGGTTGGGGCATTTAGCCCATTTACATTCAGGGTAACTATTGAACGATATTAATTCAGTGTCATTGTATTGCCTGTAAGGTGACTGTTACTGTATATTGTCTCTTCTCCTTTCTGATCTAGTACTTTTAGCTCTCCCTTTGCTTAGAGGACCCCTTCCAGTATTTCCTGTAGAGCTGGTTTGGTGTTTACAAATTGTTTTAGTTTTTGTTTTCCTGGAAGCTTTTTCTCTCTCCTATTTTCAAGGATAACCTAGCTGGATATAGTAGTCTTGGCTGAATGTTTTTCTCATTTAGTGCTTTGAATATATCATGCCAGTTCTTTCTGGCCTGCCAGGTCCCTGTGGATAAGTCTGTTGCCAATATAATATTTTTACCATTGTATGTTACAGACTTATTTTCCCTAGCTGCTTTCAGGATTTTCTCTTTGTTGCTAAGACTTGTTACTTTTACTATTAAGTGACGGGGTGTGGACCTATTCTTATTGATTTTGAGGGGGGGGTTCTCTGCACCTCCTGGATTTTGGTGCTTGTTCCCTTTGCCATATTAGAGAAATTCTCTACAATAATTCTCTCCAATATACCTTCTGCCTCCCTCTCTCTTTCTTCTTCTTCTGGAATCCCAATTATTCTAATGTTGTTTTATCTTGGGGTATCACTTATCTCTTGAATTTTCCCCTCATGGTCCAGTAGTTGTTTGTCTCTCTTTTGTTCAGTTTCTTTGTTCTCTGTCATTTGGTCTTCTATATCACTAATTCTCTCTTCTGCCTTATTTATTCTAGCAGTAAGAGTCTCCATTTTTTTTATTGCACCTCATTAATAGCTTTTTTTTTAAATTTCAACTTGATTAGATTTTAGTTCTTTTATTTCTCCAGGAAGGGCTTCTATTTCTCCAGACAGTTTTCTCTAATATCTTCCATGCCTTTTTAGAGCCCAGCTAGTACCTTGAGAATCGTCATTCTTAACTCTAGATCCGACATATTACCAAAGTCCATATTAATTACTTCCCTAGCCTTTTTGCACTGCTTCTTGTTCTTTTTCTTTTCTTTACATTTCTTTTTTCTTTTCTTTTTTTGTGGTGAGTTTTTCTACCTTGTCACTTTACCCAGATAAGAATATATGAAGGAGTGAATAAAATACTAAAAGTGTGGCAAAAACCCCAGGAAAATGTGCTTTAACCAAATCAGAAGAGACCCAAATCTTGGGGGGAAGAAAGGGGATAAAAAGAAGTTCAGGGAAAAAAAAATAAAACAAGAAAACTAATAAATAAAAATATAAAAATGAGAATATATATATCTTAGACTGGTGAATGGAACAGGGTCACCCACTTAATTTTTGGAGTATTTTGGTTTCTTAGAAGAACCTACCTCCCAAAATTTTAAAGAATGAAAAACATATATAAGGGTAAACACAATGAAGGGATAGAATATGACTATAAAGATGAATTTTTTTCTACAAAAGGAGTTGATAACTCCTTTTTGGGGGGGGGGGATAATAAAAAAGAAAGTGGAAAGAATTTGCTCAGTCTGGAGACTAAAACAAAACCCTGTGCTAGATTTAAGATGTATTTTGATCTATTAGAAGAAGTTATACCCCCATTTTTTTAGAAGAAAAACCCTATGTGTATACAAAAAATAAAGTTAGATACAGTGAAGAATAAAATATGACTATAATACTGAAAAATCTTTGAAAAAAGATTTTTTTTTTAATGGAAGGTATTGTTAAGGTAAACTAGTTAAAAACGTTAAAAGGGGAAAGGGTAAAAGTTAAAAAAAAATTAACAGAAGAAAAAATAAAATTAAAAAAATTAATTAACTTTGCAAGACTAGGGCGCCTGGGTGGCTCAGTGGGTTAAGCCGCTGCCTTCGGCTCAGGTCATGATCTCAGGGTCCTGGGATCGAGTCCCGCATCGGGCTCTCTGCTCGTCAGGGAGCCTGCTTCCCTCTCTCTCTCTCTCTGCCTGCCTCTCCATCTACTTGTGATTTCTCTCTGTCAAATAAATAAATAAAATCTTTAAAAAAAAAAAAAAAAAAAAAAAAAAAACTTTGCAAGACTAAAGTATCATGGGGAGAAAGCCCTGAATTCCATGCTTTGCTTTCTCCTTCTCTGGAATTCCTTTGTTCTCCTTGGTAAGTGAACTTGGTCTTGGCTGGATTTCTTGTTGATCTTCTTGGGGGAGGGGCTTGTTGTAGTGATTCTCAAGTGTCTTTGCCCAAGGCAGAGTTGCACCACACTTACCAGGGGTCAGGCTAAGTAATCCACTCAGGTTCGCTTTTGGGAGCTTTTGTTCCCTGAATGCTTTCCGTAGAGCTCTGGAGAATGGGTATAAAAATGGTGGCCTCTTAGTCTCTGGCCCAGAGGATCCAAGAGCTCCGAGCCCCACTCCTCAGTGTGCCCTCCGAGAAAAGCGCTCAATCATTCCTGTCTTCCTAGCCCCTGGCCATACTCTGAGCTCACCCAGCCTGTGACCAAGCTTCCCTGTCTCTGGCACACAGCCCCACTGGGAGTCTCCAAACCCCGCAGATCCCTGAGCTCTTCCAAGGGGATGCCCCCAGATCTTGTGGGGTCCCTGCTCACAGAGCAGTGGCCTGTGCCGTGGATCACAATTTAGTGTGACCCTGAGTTGATAATTCACTCCTGGGCTCTGTCTCTGTAGCTGGCTTCCCTGTTCTAATACCTGAGAACTCTACAATACTCAAACAGCCCCGATCCTTCTGTGACCCCATGGGACCTGAGGCCACGCTGTCCCTGCATGGGCTTAACCCCATCTTAGCCTCTGGAGCAATGTCCCTCAGTGGAGCAAACTTTTAAAAGTTCTGATTTTGTGCTCCATTGTTCCAGCACTTGCCAGGAGCCAGTCCCTCCCCCTGCCATCTATCTTCCCATTGCTTTGGATTCACTTCTCTGCCGGTCCTACCTTTCAGAAAGTGGTCGATTTTCTGTTTCTAGAATTACTGCTCTTCTTCTCTTTGATCTGTTGGATTTATAGGTGTTTGGAATGGTTTGATAAACTATCTAGCTGATCTCCTGCTACCTGATGTCATCTCAGCATGCTACTTCTCCACCATCTTGACTCCTCCCCCACTTCAGATTTATTTTAATTTTTTAATTTTTTTTAAAGATTTTATTTATTTATTTGACAGAGAGAGATCACAATTAGGCAGAGAGGGAGGCAGAGTAAGATAGAGGGAGAAGCAGGCTCCCCATTGAGCAGAGAGCCTGATCCCAGGACGCTGGGATCATGACCTAAGCCAAAGGCAGAGCCTTAACCAACTGAGCCACCCAGGCACCCATCAGATTTATTTTTATTCCATAAATTTTCTCTGTTTAGAGCTTATGGGTTAAGTGGAGATACTAATAGACTAAATGTTTTCACAATGGTGTGCATCCAACCTCTTGGTAGTTTTTGTACCAAACAAAGGCAACTGACACAAACTGCATGTTTCACCAATGTACAGTGTAGTACAGAATTTGAGAACATGGAGTCTAGAAACAGATGTGCCTTGTTTTTAATCTTATCTCTATTATTTAAAATATTTGAGATCTTGGACTAATGCTTTATTGTTTAAAATCTTATTTCCTTCATACTCGTCATAAGACAAGTTAATCTCTTTTCTTCCTATTGGGCCCTTGTGAGTTTCCTTCCTTATTCTTTGAATAAGACTTCAAAATAAGTCTTATTTTCTTCATACCACACAGAAATAAAATTTTTCTAGAGCTATAGTTAAACAAGATAATTCATGTAATTCACTTCACACACTGCCTGAAACATTAGAAACAGTCAAGTAAGGTTGCTATTGTTCCAGCCCTAGTACTTGTCCACTGCTCAGGAGCTTGTGTCTCTCATCCAAAAATAGGGATCTTACAATGGACAAGGGGATTTTCTGTATTTTATTTAATCTTCCATTGGCAGCACTTCTGGCAAAACACTTAGGTTAGAGAGCAAAACTCTTCTGCTACTTTGGGAGGTACAAAACACTTAAAAATGCATGATCATGTTACATTTTTCAACTTGACTCTACTACACAAGCTGATAAGGGGTTTCAAGTTTTACTTACTGAGTTCACCTTTGTCTCCAACCCCAATTGAAGTTAAAACCATCTTTTGCTGCACTGGCCACTGATGAAACAAAGAACATCCTGGCATTCTTCCCAGGTGTATCTGCTATAGTTCAAGGTCAAAACTGCACACCTTATAGCCACCCGACACTCTTAATAAGGGTTGTTTCTTTTTGCCAGGGTCTTTCACCTAGAAACTCTCTTAAACTGCCTTCTTACAGGCCCACAGCCCAGTCCAGTTAAAGAGAGGTTTCTCTCCTTTCATATTTCCTCTTTAGTTTCATTTTTTTTTTAATAGAAAATGTTTCTTCTATGTAGCTGCTTGCATATTTCAAGTCAATGTGGCTGACTTAAAGAGAACAACTTTTTCAACTTTTCAATTATCTTTATTATTGTGATCTTTGAATCCATTTTCATTTATACATCCATTTCTAGTAGATTGTAGGACTGTTAAGCATCTACAGATTTTAGCTGATTTTAATATCATGTTTATATGTTCTAAATTTATATTAAAGTAGTTTTATCCCACAGGTCCAAAATTTCAAAACACATCTAAGAGCTTTTGTAACATAACTAAGGGATATAGAAGATAGCTTGCTTAGCATCAGGGTGCAGGAATGGTGCAAATACAAATATAATCACCCAAAGTTCTTTCCTATTAACTCTGATTTTAGTTTCCTCTTAGACACTGCATTACAAAGAAATCCCTCTCTCCATTGCTTCCTTTCACTCCAAACATACAATGGACTCTATATGTAACAACAGGATCAAAAGGGGAACAAAGTCCAATGCACTTAAAATTAACCACTCAATCTCAACTGGTATTTGTGGTTCCAAAATTTTTCACAGAGACCCCAGCCCTACCAATGGCAGATATTTTGATGTAGATCTCTTATATCACTCTTGGTTTATGGCTAAATTGTGCCAACTCATTCTCAGCTCTGTTGCTGTAATACCATCTCTCCTTTGATGACATACAAAGTTAATCTCTTATCTTCCTTTTGGGCCCCTGTGAGTTTCAGATTATCTAGTGGGTGCCATGTCAATGGACTGTTCCAATTGTAATGATCCTTTGCTGGTGATTTTTTCCTTCCAGTTAAGATATTAAAACATATATCAGTGAATTCTCTGAATCTGGAGAGAAACATTATTACATTCTTCAAATGAGGTCCTAATGATCTCAGTTCTTTCATCAATTTGGGAAGTAAGGAAAGGAGTGTTTCAGTGCATTTGCTCTATTTTCTTTCTCAGACTTGAGGAGATAATAGCAAGAAAAATTATAACCCTTCTGCCTATGACACAATGTCAGCTGCTTCCTCATTTATTATATACATACATATATAAATGTGTGTATTTATAGTAAAAGGTAAGATGGCAATCATGACATTTTTTTTTTCTCCTGTCTTCCTTTCTAGAGTAGCTGTTAGACCAAAGTGTGGTCATTCATGTTGTCTCCACAAGGTCCTAGGATAGATGTAACTGTTGATTTGGCTAGTTGATCCTAAGTTATGTTTGAAACAGTACTTGAAACACTGACATTTTCTATAACAATGAGGCCCATTTTGATCCAGAATTATTGTACTAGAATTCATATTCATGAGTATTGGAAACATGCCAAGCATTCTAAAAATTATATAAATTAAATGACTTCACAATTTACATTTAACTCTGAAATAGAATGTTTGGTATCTGTTTATTATAGCTTGGTATACCTTGTATATCTAGCAAAAACAGTATGAAATAGTCATAGAGGCAGTAAAGTGCTGACTTTGGTCTACACTAAAGCAAGAAGGAAAGCACACACACCATTAATCACTGCTAAGGTTAAAAAGAATAAATTTTTAAAAATTAAAGAAACTATATCTAAACTTTTTTTAAGATTTCACTTATTTATTTGACAGAGAGAGAGAGAGAGATCACAAGCAGGCAGAGTGGCAGGCAGAGGAAGAGAGAGAAGCAGGCTCGCCTCTGAGCAGGGAGCCAGATGCAAGGCTCCATCCCATAATCCTGGGATCATAACCTGAGCCAAAGGCAGCTGCTTAACTGACTGAGCCACATATTAAGTAGAAAATAAGTAATCATTTGCAGATAAAAAGTCTTCACAATCCTCACACAGAATGACAATGATTATCTTCATTTATTTAAACATTTCTGAAGTATTCAATATGAACCAGGCACTGTGCTAAGAACGGGGGATGAAGCAACAGGTGGCAAAAGTCATCTTAATATTCAAATTGCAGCAATGTATGTTTCAAATAAAATATTAAATATCAGCTTAATGTTCCCCTTTTAAAATAAGAGATGACAGAGATAAATGACTATACAAATCTGTGTTTTGAATTCTGTTCTTGGATGACGGAAGCATACTAATACTGGGATTTCTTTTATGTACCATTGAGTATAACTAAGTAGAAGTGTTTCACGATTGTGTAATACCATGCAACTATTTAAAATCAAAGGAGTTTGTATTGGGCTATTTATATTTCTAATCAAATCTCTAGCTTTGATCCTGCTGAGTCTAATTTTATTTGGAATCCCTAAAAAGACTCCTTAGAATAGTTTATCTGTGTCATGTAGTCATGGGTTCCTACTACATTATAAGTCATTTAAAATTTTATATTCATGTTCTAATGGGGAATTTTCAGCATAAAAGCCACAGCTCTCAAATTATTGCAGTGAATACCAAATTATTCATATTACCATATTCATATCAATAAATTATCTTATTTTTCTCCCCAAATCAATTTCAATTAATCTCTCATCAGGGCAATCAGAACTGTTTTGTCATTCTAGAATTAGAGGATTTGCCAGTGTGTTCTCCATTCCTACTACATTTTCATCATCCTTACATTTAACCTTCCTTTGAAATGTTACTCTATGGCAGAACAGGTTCAGGAACAGTTGAGGAAATCAAACAGTGTTGATATGAAACTGTATGTCTAATATAAGGAAAGAATTTTTGATGAACCAATGCTCTTTTACAATCTTCTAATAAGTGTTTTGTACCAATTCTTTCTATCTCTTGCAAGCAATTAAATAATTTCATACATTGCTTTCTTTAAAGTAGAGTTTTCTTTTTTTTTTTTTTCAAGGTTTTATTTATTTGACAGACAGAGATCACAAGTAGACAGAGAGGCAGGCAGAGAGAGAGGAGGAAGCAGGCTCCACACGGAGTAGAGACCCCGATTCCGGGCTTGATCTCAGGATCCTGGCATCATGACCTGAGCCAAAGGCAGGGGCTTTAACCCACTGAGCCACCCAGGCACCCTGTAAAGTAGAGTTTTCTAACCATGGTACTACTGTGTTTTGGACCAGATACATTTCATGATAAAGAACAATTTGGTGGGGCATGTGGGTGACTCAGTGGGTTAAAGCCTCTGCTTTTGGCTCAGGTCATGATCCCAGGGTCCTGGGATTAAGCCCTACATTGGGCTCTCTGCTCAGCAGGGAGCCTGCTTCTCCTCTCTGCCTACTTATGATCTCTGTCTGTCAAATAAATAAATAAAATCCTTAAAGAAAAAGAACAATTTTGTGCATTGTAGAATGCTTAAGAGTTTTGCTGACCTCCTCTAGGTGACAATAGCTCCTGCCAATTATAGCATTCAAACTATCTCCAGACATTGCCAAATGTCCCCTACAGAACAAAATCACCACTGGTTGTATTACAAAGAAATATAATAAAATATAGTAAAAAGAAAGTGAAACAACAACAACAAAAATATTTGAGAATTCAGCATATTTTGAATGAATATCGATTGTATAGTGACCATTGAGAAAGATACCAAGCAAGATGCACAAGATTTGGACTGCAGATATATATATTATATATTTTTTTAATCTTAGTAGTAGACAAGATTCCATCCAAAATTGAATATATTAATAGTAATTTTCAAGTTATTTACAATTATAATTCATTGCAAATTTCTATTTCTTCACCAGTTCTTACTAATTTTCTTTCCTAACATGTTTATTATTTTATTTTTAGAGTCTTTTTTTTAAAGATTTTATTCATTATTTGACAGAGATCACAAGTAGGCAGAGAGGCAGGCAGAAAGAGAGAAGCAGGCTCCCTGCTGAGCAGAGAGCCCAATGCAGGGCTTAACCCCAGGACCCTGGGATCATGACCTGAGCTGAAGGCAGAGGCTTTAACCCACTGAGCCACCCAGGTGCCCATTTTTATAACTTTTATTTTGTTTTGTTTTTTGTTGTTTTTTACTTAATTAAGAAACCCAGAAATTTCTTGATGCTATAGTAGGTAAAGTCTGTATAATTATCTCTTTTGATTTTTAATTATTTTATCCAAAAAAACAATGTCTACTGTATCCTTAAAACTCCCTGTACAGTATCTGTCTTTCAGACATGGGGTTCTTATTTCCATGGAAGATAGCATAGAGCTTAAATTCTACTTACAACATGGGAATTTAGAGTCCATGGAGACTTAAGTTTCTGACTCTTGGTTTCAGGGATTCTTTAAATGTGTTCAGCATGTTGTCCAAAATATTTCTAAAATTACACATGCATTCTATTATTTCCCAATATTCAAATTAAGGAGGCATGCTTAAAAAAACACAGTTTTTAATAATATAATTTCATGTCTTCAGCTTCCATTAATCTTCGGAGGAAAAATAAGAAAAGTCTAAATATATATGAATATTACTGGTGCAAGATCTTTTTAAGTCACATAATATCATATTGAATGTTTTTTTGGGTGTTATTTTATGGAACTATAATCTATTTAAGCATTCAATATATTTTATACAGAAATGTCTACATGTAAGTATACACAATATAAGTTATTATATTCCATATTAATCTAGTTATTTATGTAAAGTTTACTAAATATAATAAAATCATACCAAGTACAATCTTTCAGACAATTTGCAAAGAGAACACTAATTTTTTTTTGAAATTTTATAAAGAAAGTCACTGGGACACCTGGGTGTCTCAGTGGGTTAAGCCTCTGCGTTCAGCTCAGGTCATGATCTCAGAGTCCTGGGATGGAGCCCTACATTGGGCTCCCTGCTCAGCGGCGAGCCTGCTTCCTCCTCTCTCTCTCTCTGCCTGTCTCTCTGCCTACTTATAATCTCTGTCAAGTAAATAAATAAAATCTTTGAAAAAAAATAAAAAAATAAATTTACTCATCCTCACCTTTCTTATATAATTTTCTTCCTACAAAAGCTGTTTTTAATTTGTCAACATGTAGAATTCTGACTGGTTATCAAGGTTACTTTGCAGAAGCAAGTGCTTACCAGGAAAAAAGAATCATAGTGATATCTAGAAAATCAAGTAAAATGCTTTTTAAAATGGCAGTACAATAATTTACAACTATACTTTTTAAATTAGGGCATTTTTATCTTGATTTTACACTTATTGCCAATCATTGGAATAACGTAAAAATACCCTATTTTTGTGAAAATGCCTGCATTAAGCTCAGGCAATGATACACATTTAACCTGTTCTCATGAAAATGTCTTCAGGCTGTGATTTGATTAGCTTATGATTCTTTTAGTTTCCATGTACTAAATGCAAATTAAAGATACAAATGTATTTTGTATTAATCTAGAATTGATATGGGGCTCAACTGGCATATCTATATTTTGTTATTCCTGAATTTCCTTGTGCTAATACAGACTGAAAATATATCCTGAAATCCAGCATATTTATAGGATAACATCTTACTTTATCTGGTACTGGGCACTATAGTTTATTGTCACATCATCTAAATCATGAATTTTAAAGCCAAAGTTTACTTTGGAAGACATCTACTTGATCTAAATCCCTTGTTATATTGCCTAAATCAGAGTAAGTATTTCCTTAGTTTTCTATCACTGTGTAAAAATTGCCACAAAATTAGTGATTTTAGAAAACATTATCTCACAATTTCTGTGGATCAGAAGTCTGGGGATGGGTTAGCGGTATCATTTAATAAAGATCACATCGGAGTGCAGAGGGGTCAGCTGGAGCTGCAATTTTGTCTGTGGCTCAGGGTTGTCTTCAAAGTTTACATGGTTGTTGACAAATTTCAGTTCCTTGTAGTTACAGAGCTGAGGCCCTCAGCTTAAACTGGTAGTCTACAGGTGGTCTTATCTACTTCATGGCACTTTGCTTCTTCAACGCCTCCAGATGGTTAAATTGGAGTCTTATAGAATGTGACATAATCATGTGAGATTTATCCTACCACCTTTGTCATATTTGAAAGGTTAAGAAGCAAGTCACCGAGCCACTCCTACTCAAGTAGAGCAAATCATCACCCATTGGGTATAACCTTAAGACATGTCTTTTGTTGTCCTCCCTCAGATCCCCAGTGATTCACACCCTTCATCCATGCAAAATATATTCACTCCTTTCCAAGTTTCCCAAAAGTTTCATTCCATATCGACATCTCTTTATTATGTAGGAGCTCATCACTTAGATTCAAGACAGGTGGAGATGAGGCTGCTGAATGTAATCCATTAAGAACATCTTCAGCAAAATTCCCTCCATCTGTGACCTGGAAACTAAAGAAACAAGATGACTGTCCCCCAAAAACTGACATGCCATGGTTGCATAGGTTTAGGATAAAAGAAATCTATATTCCAGATAAAAGAAGAATAAAAAAGTCAGTCTTCATTGATGTTCTGAAGTTTACTCTGGCAAAGGTGGGGGAATTTCTTAAGTTGCAAGGCCTCAGAGTAGTTCTCAGTTGTTCTAGGGTCCACCTTATAGGAATTTGATCCTACCTTCTTATTCATTCTTTCTTTTTCATGGAAAGTAACACATGCTTGCCACTGAATAACTTTATAAACTTTATTCATGTCAGAATTTTGGAATTTCTTTTGATTTGTGTCTTTCTGTCCTTTTTAGTCCAAAAAGACAGTGTTTCTGTTGAAACAATTTTCACAAATGTATTTTGGATCTTTCATGGATTTTATTAACTGTTACTCCATTAGAGAAATACTACCTTCACATATACTTCATATATATCTTCATAAATATATATATATATATGTGTATATGTATATATATATATATATATATATATATATATATATATATATAATGGCCTTCTATTGAGATGGTTCAGGGAGAGTATTCTCAAGTATTCTACAGCTACAGCTGTACAGGTTTGACTGTTAGGTTCAAGTAGGTATACCCTTAGTCTATTAAAAGGGTTCTTTGTGTTTCTAAATATTCTGACCTTGAACTTTTGGTTTTATGAGGTTTCTGCAAGAGGTGGTATAATCACTCTTTTGGACTTTTCTCTACAGCATCGTATCTTGACAATGAATCTCTTCATTTTAGTGTCTTTTGCTACTTGGAGAAGCTGATTTTTCAAAATCATCAAGTTCTGGTCCCCTTTGGTTTACAAATTTTTTCTCAATTGATCCCTCTTTTCTAGCATTTTAATGTTTCTTCCTTGAAAGAAATAATTACATTCTATGGGATCAGAACTAAGATTGCTAAAAAACAAATCCAAAATCACATTCAGTAAGTGGTTTAATTACAATGCAAATTGATTGTTTAATCTCCCAAGGTATCTGTTGCTAAACTGATGGCATTTATTGGAAAAAAATCGATTCTAAAAATTGAAATGGGGAAAAATGAAAAGATCCTGATGAAACTGGAGATGTTAAACCCCTAACTCTGATGAATCTTTGCAAATAGAATAAGCTTTTCTACTTCTGAATGATCAATTCTGCTCTCCCCAAGTAAATTGAAATAGTTTCTCAAGAGGTTGTTACCTTACAAAACATTGCTGATTCTCTTCTGGATCCACCAACACCTCTCTTTCCTTCTACACTTATAACTACACACAGTATAAGCAGGCCCTGAAGGTGAGGTACAACATGTTTCCCATGAGAAAGTGTGTTACACTCCAAAAAATTACATGATTTTTTTTTCAAATTATACAGATAAAATCCTTGGGAGTATGTGTACAAAGAGATATTGAAGATGTGGGATAGCAGTGGAACATAAAGTTGGATCAGGCTGAATTTTTTGATATGGGCTCACTGAACAGAGATTCTGCTTTTAATGTTGCAATATGAGTGGTTAAAAACCTCTAATGAGGGGCGCCTTGGTGCCTCAGTGGGTTAAGCCTCTGCCTTCAGCTCAGGTCATGATCTCAGGGTCCTGGGATTGAGTCCCACATTGGCTCGCTTTCTCTCTCTCTCTCTCTCTGCCTGCCTCTCTGCCTACTTGTGATCTCTCTCTCTGTCAAATAAATAAAATTAAAACAAAACAAAACAAAATAAGCCTCTAATGACTGGTTTGTTTGGTTGACTTGAACATGGACCAAAAGGTGGCAAATTAAATGCAGTTAAATTGTCAAAACTGCCTTAGTATATTATAGAGAATGAGCTACAAAGGCTCAGGGAGATTGCAATGTTAAGGTGAATTCATTAATTATTCAAGGATCTGAAGAACATATGTTTTATCATGACTGTAAGGAATACATTTGTGAGGGGAAACCCAAAATCCTTTAAGAGCTCTGTGATCAGGGACGCCTGGGTGGCTCAGTTGGTTGGACGACTGCCTTCGGCTCAGGTCATGATCCCGGAGTCCTGGGATTGAGTCCCGCATCGGGCTCCCAGCTCCATAGGGAGTCTGCTTCTCCCTCTGACCTTCTCCTTGCTCATGCTCTCTCTCACTGTCTCTCTCTCTCAAATAAATAAATAGAATATTTAAAAAAAAAAAAGAGCTCTGTGATCACTCTTATATGAAGGCTAGAAATTTTAGTGGAACCACTGAACTGATAAACCTGAATGCAATAGGAATGAATACTTGGATTCTTGAGTGTCAGGGGCCAAGTGGTAGGTCTGGTCCCCAGAAACAAGGCAGGCATGCATACCATAATGGACAGCAGGATAAACCTGGACACAGAATAGTCTGATTCACAGAGACCTGTTGTGTTGACTAGTTGATCATGGTGTTTCTAAAAGTGAAATAGATGGGAATTATTTAAATTCCCTCTGGATCTTTATAAACAGAAAAGATTAGGATAAGGGAGCAAAAATCTAACTTGAATCATAAAAACAGAGTCATGGCCCTTCAACTAATTCCCAGACTTGAGCCAATTTACAGAATCCCTTTGAATAAAGAGACAACCAGTTCTCCTTATGGAAAGACTTCAGTACATGGCCCAGAATTTATGCTGTTAATCTTTCTTTAAGCCTTCTGGAAAGGGACATATAGACATTTCCCAGGGTGATTGTGCATTGGAGAAAGAAAATAATCACACTTTAGTAGTTATTGGATAGCATCTCTGAATTGACAGTAATTCCAGGAGCCCCAAAACATCACATGGTCTACCAGTCAGAGTAGGAGGTTATGGAGGTTTGGAGGTTATCCTTCAGATAGAAGACAGCTGGACACACAATGCAAACTGTTTTTTTTTTTGTTTTGTTTTGTTTTGTTTTTTGACTAGTGAAGAGAAAATATGAAAGAAGAAGTTGTTATAGGAAGACTACTGATGTGTTTACAGTTGGACAAATGATCTGGGAAAAGATTCCTATGTTCTTGCTGGAATACATTCTTGGACCATGTAACCTCAGATATAAACTTGAGTTTGACCATAAGCTTAATGTAATAAGACAATATGACGCTGGATCTCTTCTGTGTATTGACATTTAACACACCTACTCCACCAAAGAGTGAATACAGAACCAGGTTAATTTCAGGTTTTAGTCAATCAAAGTACATAATTCTCATCTCTGGAGAACCAACTTAAAGACCTGAATTTAGAATAGAGAGCACAGAAATAAAAGCCATGTTCCTTATAGGTACATGAGGAAATAGTATGTTTTTCTCTAATAATATTTTTGTAATCCTAAGTGACATTATTCAAAATAGTGACACACTTATTTCTCTCACTTCATTGTTCTCATTTTCTTACTCCTCCCTCTTCTTCATGCATGTGGTTTCCTACTCAAGGCATTTACTGTAGAGAGAATTACTGTAACTCCCTGGTGAGCCTTTGAGAACAACCTGGTCCGGTGCTACTTGTTGAAAATGTCATTGCTGTTTCAGTGACTTTCTCAGATATGTGTGAATTTCTGAAAATCTTCAGAGAAAGCTTTTCAGAAGAGTGTCTTTGAAACATGGAACAGACTCTGGGAAGTTTCAGAATGCTGAGGAGACAAACATTGGAGGAATGGACCCAGTAAAGGGAGAGGTATTATTACATATCCCAGGTTCTCAGTTGAAAGCTTGGAAGGTTACATTCTAAGAGTGTTAATAAATCAGAATTACATAGAGTCTTTCAAAAACTGCAAGAAAAGATCCAGGTAGCTCATTAGATTGAAATTATCTTCTCACTATATCTTTCTGGTTGAACTATGAAGAAAAAGAATATGTTCCCAAACTTCTATAATTTTTCTGCAAAATCTGTTATACCTGAAAAAATGTCAAAACACTCAAAGAAATAAGATCTAAACATTAGATACAAAAAATAAGATAGAGCTACAAATATTTGTGAATAAATAAGGTTTTAGAAGTATCAGACACAGAGTTTAAGTTCAAAATATCTGTAATTAGGGATGCCTGGGTGGCTCAGTTGGTTAAGCAGCTGCCTTCAGCTCAGGTCATGATCCCAGCATCCTGGGATCGAGTCCCACATCGGGCTCCTTGCTCTGCAGGGAGCCTGCTTCTCCCTCTGACTCTGCCTTCCACTCTGTCTGCCTGTGCTCGCTCTCTCTCTCTCTCTCTGACAAATAAATAAAAAAAAAATCTGTAATTAATAGGTTCAAGAAAATATATGATCATTAAAGAATTTTGTAAAAGAACTAGAATTGTAAAAAGAATTAAAATGAAATTCTGGAATTGAAGCAGTACTGGGGTGCCTCGGTGGCTCAGTCCATTAAGTGTCTGCTTTTGGCTCAGGTCATGATCCTGGAGTTCCAGGATCCAGCCCCAGGTTGAATAAGATTCCCTGCTTAGCAGGGAGTCTACTTTTCCCTCTGCCTCTCACCCCCCTCATGTCTCCCTCTCACTCACTCTGTCTGTCTCGCAATAAATAATAAAGTCTTTAAAAAAAGAAAAAAAAAGTATCAATCCAAGACTACAATGAACATATGTGTAATGAAAAATACAAAACATTGCTATTTGCTGTAGCAAAGGATATATAATATCCTACAATACTATAGGATATATTATACTATATAATCAAAATATAATCGATATGAGCTATACTATAATCAAAATAAACTGTAAAGGCTTCTAAAGAGAGAAGAGTTGGGAAAAATACATCAGGGTTTTTAGATTTGGGGATTTTACAGTCTTAGCTAAGATTAATCAAAATTTATAATAAAGATAAATTGCTAAGGAATTCAGTGGTTACATTAAAATATGTAAACTCATACTGAGTTAATATTGATGTGAGTTGTTTGTGGCCTATTCTCATAAATATGTTTTTGAACAAACTGGTGTAAAAGGAATTTGAATTAGATAGTCTGCAATGGACATCATGGTTTTGTCTTATATAGTTTTGGGACTTTTTTGACAGTAATTTCAAGCCTTGAAATATAGTCCATTTTACACGTGGTAGTTTCTGATTTAATTCTGGTTTGATATAGATTGAATCAAAATATATCTTTAAAAAATCTAAAGAAAAAAGCTAAAGATAAGCAAGAAAAGTAATTATAATAAATGATAATGTAAAGGTCTTGATCACTTCCAGGTGTAGGCTTGACTGCAAGGATCATTGAATTAATTAAAACAGGAAATCCATAAAGAGGTCAAGGTTAAGATTAGAGAGATAATTATTTTTTAATATGTAAATTTTGGTGTTGTTATGGCATATCAGGTGGTAATTTGGGTTTTGTAAGAAGCTAAATTTATAAATAGTATCTGGCAAGAAGAAGGTATATAAAATAAAATGTACTTAAGTGTACATTGCTTATTTTAGCCAACAAGAAGTTTTCTGTACTGAAATTTTCAATAAATAATTTTTTTCATGTTATATAGTTATTATCAATAATTTCATGTAAATTTGAATCGTTTTACAATAAATCTATTCTCAACTTGCTTTTATCTTTGTTTTTTAATAAAGTATGCAATAGCAATGTTTATATGCACTACAGAAAATGATCTAGATATGGCAAATTCTTACAGTGTTCTTAGGTAGAGGTTTTAAGTAATTCCTAAGTTTTGTTTACTTGAATATAAAGTGTCCTATGGGGTTTTGCTAATGAAGTAATTCTGTAAGACTAAGGATGACATGCTGAGTTATTAAATTAGCCTCTAAATTAAATTTTGAGTATATCTTGGCTTGACGTTGGTTCTACATAAGTTTACTAAGCTCAGAAGTACATTAAAGCATATTTGAAATGATATAATATTTCTTTAGGAATAGCCAAAAAAATGGTTAAAAAAAAACTATAGGACTCTACTCTTTTTTCTTTTATAACTTGGAAATCAATGTCTATTATTTATGGAGTTTGACTCATTATCAGTAAATTAAGAAGCAGAATATCTTAAAAATTCTACAACTGATCATATTGCAGAGTAAAAATCTCTTTGCAATTCATATTTAAATATACTTTGGTAAGAGTATGAATAGTTTCTGTGTCATGATTGTGTTATCCATTCCCTACCTTTTATTCTTTTTTTCTGTTTTGAGGTTTTTTTTTCTTTTTCTTTTCCCTCTTGACTTTCTGCTTATTTTTCTATATTATTTATTATGCCTTATTTTTTCATCGCATTTTAATGTCACTTCAAGAAATAGTCATCTACCAATTACTCAGTGTCCACCATCTGAAAAGATGTGTAGGAGACATTGTTGAAAAATATAAGGAAAATTCATTATTTTTAACAAACATATGAACTATTTGTACATAAAGATTATGGGATTCTTAGCTTTCTCCACACACTCCAAAGCAGAGCGCAAACAAGTACAAATATACAAGGTGAAAACCATACTCATGAATGCCAGAGGCATCCAGAGGAGAGTGTAAACAGTTAGAAACATCTGGTTTAAAAAAAAAAAAAAAAACTTGGGGAAATTTGAAAGAGAGTTTGATTTTAAAGAAAGAGACAGAAGAATATTGGCAAAATCACAGCACAATGGTGTCTAGCACTGTCTCACAAATGCCATCGGTGTTAAATTAGTTGCTGGTGGCAATAAGCAAGTGATATACAGGCAAAATCATTCAAGTGAGTCTGTCTGGAACAGTGGGTCTACAATGGGAAAGCAAAAATTAAAAGGTAAGGCTGAGGAAATTTGGAGATAATTCCAAAAACTTAGAAAAGTCTGTGTGGACTTTGTATAATTAAAGGATCCAATTTATAATACGATAGCATTTGTATTTGTACAAATACAAATTCAAATTTGTACAAATACAAATTCAATTATATTATATTCAATTATATTGAATAATTGAAGTAGATGTTTCAAAAAGTAACAAATATTCTTGTGGTAATCTATATCTAATCTGTTGTAATTCTGAAGAGAAAAGTTCTGTGAAACTAGATAGCATTATCTTGATTTTATACTTGCCTTAGAGAAGTATTTGTGGGGCGCCTGGATGGCTCAGTTATTGAGCATTTGGCTTTGACTCAGGGCATTATCCCTGACCCCCACGTTAGACTCTCTGCTCAGCCTGAAGCTTGCTTCTCCCTCTCCCACTTCCCCTGCTTGTATTCCCTCTCTTGCTATCTCTCTCTCTGTCAAATAAATAAATAAAATCTTAAAAAAAAAAAAAAGAAAAGAAAAGTATTTGTGTACATACTAGGTTGACCTACATGAACAAAGGGATTGAATTTAAAAGTAATTCCAGGGGTGCCTGGTTGGTTGTAGAGCATGTGACCCTTTATCAACTCTATGGTCAATTAATCTTCGACAAAACAGGAAAAAATATACAGTGGAAAAAAGACAGTCTCTTCAATAAATGGTGCTGGGAAAACTGGGCAGCTATATGTAGAAGAATGAAACTCGACTATTCTCATACACCGCACACAAAGATAAACCCAAAATGGATAAAAGACCTCAACGTGAGACGAATCCATCAGAATCCTAGAGGAGAACATAAGCAGTAATCTCTTCGATATCAGCCACAGCAACTTCTTTCAAGATATGTCTCCAAAGGCAAAGGAAACAAAAACGAAAATAAACTTTTGGGACTTCATCAAAATCAAAAGCTTCTGCACAGCAAAGGAAACAGTCAAAAAAACAAAGAGGCACCCACGGAATGGGAGAAGATATTTGCAAATGACAGTATAGACAAAAGGTTGATATCCAGGATCTATAATGAACTCCTCAAACTCAACACACACAAAACAGGCAATCATATAAAAAAATGGGCAGAAGATATGAACAAAGACTTTTCCAATGAAGACATACAAATGGCCTTCAGACACATGAAAAAATGTTCATCATCACTAGCCCTCAGGGAGATTCAAATTAAAACCACATTGAGATATCACCTTACACCAGTTAGAATGGCCAAAATTAACAAGACAGGAAACAACATGTGTTGGAGGGGATGTGGAGAAAGGGGAGCCCTCTTCCACTGGTGGTGGGAATGCAAGTTGGTACAGCCTCTTTGGAGAGCAGTGTGGAGGTTCCTCAAGAAATTAAAAATAGAACTTCCCTATTTTGGACTTGTGAGTTTGAGCCCTGTATTGGGTGTAGAGATTGTTTAAAAACAAAATCTTAAAAAAATTTCCAATTAAACACTATCATTATCAAGAATAGGCACAACATTATGTTTAAAACAAAGCAGAACAGAAAACAGTGAGTGCAACCCGATGTATTTGATATTAATTAAAAAATTAAAGTATTGTTTGAGATTAATTAATGCCAGTTTTCTGGTGTTTCTGTAATGTATGGTGTTAAAATAATTACACAAAACCACATAAACTGTGGTGATTAGACAAACTCAAACTCATACTTCCTGGTTTCATATCCTTTTAGAAAAAAGCTTTCAAGTTTTTGGATCTCATTTGAGTTATTCACCTACCGTGCTTCACTTTTTAAAATCTGTTGGGGCACCTGGGTGGCTCAGTGGGTTAAAGCCTCTGCCTTCAGCTCAGGTCATGATCCCAGGTCCTGGATCGAGCCCCACATTGGGCTCTCTGCTCAGCAGGGAGTCTGCTTCCTCCTCTCTCTCTGCCTGTCTCTCTGCCTACTTGTGATCTCTCTCTGTTAAATAAATAAAATCTTTAAAAAATAATAAAAATAAATAAAAATCTGTTAACTGGAGATACTAATAGATGTCTCATCGAGTTTTTATGAACATTAAGGAAGTCACTATTTAGAAGCTGGAATAGTTTGTCATGTAGTAAGCTACCAAAAAATGTTAGCTATTATTGCTATTGATAGTCATTAACTGATTCATGAAAATAAGTAAAGCACAAAATCCACTCTTTACCCTCAGAAAATCATCTCTTTCTCCTTTTTGAGATCAGATAAATAAGAGTTTGGTTTATTTCCTTTCCTTTATCATAAATTTATCTTCAAATTATGTGTTTATGTACAGTTAGCCTTTCAGTGTAAATTGAAGTCATACTGTATGTGTAGTGATATCTTCTTACCTCTTGGTGTGCCTGAACACTCCATGTCAGCAATAAAGCTTAAAATAGCTGAACATTTCTACATAGTAGTTGATAATGGTCATGTACCATAATTTATTTAATCAATTTCCTGTTAGTGTTTAGGATGTTTTCATTTCTTTCTTTCAGGAGCAGTGTTGCAGATTATATGGCAATATAAATTTTGTTTATATGACAATAAAAACTTTTAACAAGTAATGCAGAAACCAGTCAGAATAGTTGTTAGATGAAACTGTTGCAGTATGAAACAAACAGAAACTAACATTAAAAAAAAATAGATGTAACTTCTGATAAGCATTTCTGAGGGAAATTTCAAGATGTAATTTGTTGTTTAAAACAAAAGGTACCATCACGTCTGTCCTTCTAAAAGTGTTTTATTAAAAAAATGTTAATCTAAGTTAATGTTTATAGACACTGAAATTATAATGATAACAAAGAGAGTGATAAAGAATCATGGTATTAAAAAAAGTGACTTGCAGCTATTTTTAATGTGCAAAATAGTGAGCTTGTCAATCCATTATTAACATTCTTTATTGATATAATGATGGCAAAATTAAAAGAAATGTTTAATAAAATACGTATATTTTGGAGAGCCCTTGATTCTAGAAATTGCAGCTCAATATTTTTATTTTTGTACTATAATCAGTGATCAAATAATTTCTATAGTATGTCTTTAACAAAGAATGGGAGCAGGACTCTGTTAACTCTCTGTATATCAGAGCCATTCCTTAAGCTAATAGCATAGTAAGTTTCTCAAGGACATTTTATATCTCTGTGTATAGTTGTGAAACAAAATCACCAGGGGCAATGGCCAGAGTGAAGTAATGGTGAATATGATTTGAATATGAATTTGAATATGATTTGAGGCAACACTTCACAAATTTGGTCAAACTTATTCTAAATTCCTGGTATGATGCTAGATTTCCACGGATTGAATGGTGAGTAAGATATATGGCTACCCTCAAATAATATAAAATCTACAGGAAGGATCAGCATATAGGTAAATGAGTTCATTGTGAAACATGATGTTGGGAGAACTGTGAACAACACTTAACCAAATATTAGATGGAAAGTCAACAGGTTAAGTTTTTTGGAAGAGGTAATTCCTTATTAGAGCTCTAGAGGGAGATGAGGGCTAAGCCAGTTGAAGAATCATGGAAGTGACTGTTTAGCCATGAGTCTTTGAAGGACAAGCTGTTGGTTCAATAATGCAGGTATGAATTAGCAAGTTATAAATTGTAAAAATCAAACTAACTTTGTTAAAGAAGGGATCTTTCAAGGAGAAAAATCTAGAAATAGGGTGCTAAGATTAAAACTCAAATTAATAAGAGGGTTTTTTGATAGGGTGCTAGTAGTACTTGTTACTTGCAAATAAGTGGAGGGAAATAGAGTTTGGTAGGAAAGGAATCCTAAGGCAAAGGTGTTGAGTGTCTTCAATGTAATTTTTCATTTTATTTTGTAGAAGATTATGGTAATTGTTGCAAAGATGACCAGAAAATATTCTTCCTATATCTGTTTGTATGTATTGCTGAAATGTGGTTTTTCCGTAAATCCTATTAAAAGGTGACATTTATTTTACCCATCTTTGAATCAAGGCTAGCTTTGTGACTTGTTCTGATCAATAAACGTGAGTTGATTTAGTGTTATTGCCAATTCCAAACATTAAGAAGTTTGAAGCTTTTGCTATCCCTCTCTTGTTGTCCTAAGATTGCCACATAAAAAAGCCCTATCTATCTAATTGGAAGCTAAATGGCTTCTGAACAGGGAAGTCTGGCCAATAATCAGAACCAACTACCAGATATGTGAGTGGGACAATCTTAGGGCATTCAGTTCCATTGAAGCCATTGAAAAGTGCAGCCAGATGCATGGCTAAGAGACACCAACAAAAGACCAATTCAGGGAAGGCCAGCCCAGGTTGACCCACAAATTTGTGAAGAAATAATATAGTTTTTCTTATTTCAAGCTAACAAATATGGGACAGTTCATGACACATACGTGATAAACTATTAAAATATTGAAAGGCTCTAAAGAAAGAGAGAAACAAGGAGATGACCAACATTGCTATAGTTGGCTACATGGAAAGAATGGCTTAGAGTTAGGTTGTGAATGAAGATAGTGAAAGATGATGAAAGTTTGAAATGAAATGGTAGGAGTAGAAATAAGTAGACAGATTTGAGAGATAATAAATAGACTGGTTAGATTCTAATGCTTGATGGGGTGCTATTGAGGGAAAGGAGGCATAATGTAGTAATGCACGATGGTAGTCAGTTTATATTTGGGAATCTGAATGGATTCTTGGGTGATCACTGAGGTAGGGTACATATGTGGCCATTGTTGTAGAAGAAGTGTTGTGAGGAATATTGATTTCATGATGACTTTCTTTTAGACTACTTTCCATTATGAAATAAAGGGCAATATTGTTTTCTATGACATATTCATAGTGATGATAAAAAGTTGGCTAGAATGATCTGGATCAGGAAGAAGAAATATGGCTTTCAGAAGAAACTGCAAATGGGTTGTAGTTATTCCAAAGGGAGAGCATAGCAGGAGGAAATGAAAAGACTCAAAAACACCAACTGTAAATCTAGAGAGGAGAATCCTGCTATAATTCAGGTGTTAAAGACTTAACCAGAGATACCTGAGAATAAAATTTTCTAACAGTTTTATTGTTTTTTATCTTTTTCAATAATGTCTTACTATCTAATCAATACTTAGCCACACTGATTCTTCTGTACTTTAAAGTGAATGTGATATAAACTCCTTTACCCAAATTATACTTTCATAAGCCAACATTGGTTTGCTACATATTTATTGAACATCTAATATATTTTTAGAACTTTTTTGGCTTTCTGGGTATGACACTGAATGAAATAAGAAGTTATGCTCTTTAGGGTAAATATCCAATAGTGCAATTGCTGGGTCATAGGGCAGTTCTATTTTCAACATTTTGAGGAACCTCCAAACATACAAATGTAGTGATCCAAAGGGGCACGTGCACCCAAATGTTTATAGCAGCAATGTCCACAATAGCCAAACTATGGCAAGAACCTAGATGTCCATCAACAGATGAATGGATCAAGAAGATGTGGTATATATACACAATGGAATACTATGCAGCCATCAAAAGAAATGAAATCTTGCCATTTGCGACAACATGGATGGAACTAGAGCGTATCATGCTTAGCGAAATAAGTCAAGCAGAGAAAGACAACTATCATATGATCTCCCTGATATGAGGAAGTGGTGATGCAACATGGGGGCTTAAGTGGGTAGGAGAAGAATCAATGAAACAAGATGGGATTGGGAGGGAGACAAACCATAAGTGATTCTTAATCTCACAAAACAAACTGAGGGTTGCTGGGGGGAGGGGGTTTGGGAGAAGGGGGTGGGATTATGGTCATTGGGGAGGGTATGTGCTTTGGTGAGTGCTGTGAAGTGTGTAAACCTGGTGATTCACAGACCTGTACCCCTGGGGATAAAAACATATGTTTATAAAAAATAAAAAATCAAAAAAAATTTTGTTTCTGTGAAAAAATATTTTCATTAAAATAATTTTCCAATAGTGTATGTAATATGCTCTCAATTATTCTTAACCCATACAAAATACACTTCCTCATCATCTTACCTACCCCCCCCCATACTTACCTCCTAGAAAGAATAACTTATGTATTAGCATCTTGCTCTTCCATCCGTAGTATAGCCTTAGAAACATGAAGCAGCTGCCTGGCCAGACCCTATATTTCTTGGCCTCTGAATATGGGTGGGTCAGATACTGAGTTATTACCAGTGAGTTGTGAGATGAGGTGAAATGAAACACTTTTGGCTAGGGCACTTGAAGTGTATGTGTGCTTTCACCTTGCTCCCTTCCCCTCTTCTCTGCAGATTGCTTATGTTGACTGCTGGAGGAGTCATGACATGGAAAGAGTCTGTTTCTTCTAATCATTTTGTGGAGGAAAAGCAACTCTGGTTAGGACCGTCAAAAGAAATAAACTTCTATTGGTATTTTCTTCACCGTAGTAGCTAGGGCTGCACTAAACAGTGTAGAAATGGGTTATTTGAAGGAGAGCCCATCCTCCCCCACAAATAACCTTAAGTAGCGTTGGCTAAGTAGTTGGAAGGCAGGTAACAGGAAAATAGTTAACCTTAGCTAGGGTGATATAGCCTGTTGCCTCCATTATCTTGGAAGCAGAAAGAACCAGTACATTGAGCTTGCATCTCTTAGGTAGTGGCCAGAATAGCATTATTACATGGAACAGATCAACTCTGATGGCAGCTATTCACTTTACTAGGAAACACTGAAAGGAAATAGAGTGCAGCAGAATTTTAAGGTCTCAGGCTTTCCAACGATGAGGGCTTCTTTGTAGATCACAGTATGAAATAATACTGAAACAGTTTTAAATTCATAAGATTCAATAAAATATATCAAATAAAGAAATAGATCCAACATTGAGGCAAAGATCATGTTGGGGAGCAATCAATCTACAAACTCCTACTGCTTAATATGTCTACAATTTAAGAAAGAGGATCATGAGGAAAAGAAGAAGAATAAGTAAATTAAAATGGCAAGACATGAGCATTGCGTCTGGGAAAGAGTTATAGGTGCTATTTGACATATGAAATGACTTTGACTTCTGCTATTCTTTCATTATTATTTTTGAACAGGGTATTTTTAAGATTTATGTAGATGACAAAAACATTTTTTTGTATTGAATGCTTCTAAAATAATGGTACAAATAGTGCATACTTAATCACATTTGATGATAAAAGCACAATAAAATAATTTCCACTTTATTTAAAGTCAATTCCTAATCAACTAAAATGATGTAGCTTTTAGTGGTTCTTGACTGAAAAACCTTGAATTTTCTTTTAAAAATTTGATGGAGTTTTTAAGAATTAGAATATCCATAGTATTTACTAGTATTACCGTATAGTATTTACTATTATCATATGGTATTTACTATTACCATATAGTAGTCTGACCTCTCTTACACTTGTGTTTTATTTTACTCTATTATACACCTACAACAAGTCAACAAAAAGTTAGTTGTCTAATACCAAATGATTGGGAAATGCATTCATAAAAGTTAAGACCAATTCACTGAAAACTGTGTGCACAATTTTGTAACCCCCAGAATAAACACATAATATAATTTGGGATCATTTTGAACTATGCAATGGACTTCCAATTTATAAGAAAATTGTGTATCATAAAAAGAACAGTTCCCTCCTCCCAATTTTCATTACTTGTCCCCAAAATCAGATTCAGAGTTAATGTCAAACAGAAACTGTCACTATAGAAATGACTTTCAGTAATATAATCAGCAGAAAATGAAGAAAACATAATCACAAAATATATAGCCAGAAGAGAAGAATGACAAAGCTGACAAGCGAATTGAATCCAACATAACTCTTCTCTGCGAGAGACTTACTTCCAGACAGATCAAAACCAAGGAGTAGCAACGTTACCGCCTCCCTTGAGCAGTATCATTGTCTTGTGGGTAACAAGCATGACAGACATTGACTGTGTTCATAGATATGTGAGGCTGTAGGGTCTGCTATGTAGTTTGAAAGGACACAGAGGTATAACTGACAGCATAAGAGCACTATATATTTCAAGTGTAGGGCAAAGGTAGACAAGCTTGAGAATGTATTTGCCCAGCTACTTTCAAGGATAAAAGTGAGTAAAATCAAATGAGACAAACAGCATGACCATTTACTGGAAAATAGGTTATTTAAAACTCTCTTTTTTTCTTGTGCTCATTCACAAGCTCCCATCACCATGGATGAGTATTATCTGAAATGCATAGGCAACACTAGATGATTAAAAATCATTTGTTCCTGGTGACACAAGGAGGATATGTAATTGCACTAACCAAGACTTAGTGGACCATAAGTTCTATAAGTGTACCATTTTCTCTAATAAATTTGCAATTTTAATGTGCTGATACAAGGCAGCTACAAAAATAGAGGTAGAAATAATCAGAACACACATTTGAAAAAGTAGAACACTGTAAAGATTCTTGGAATTTTACTCTTACTCTTCACTAGAAATAAAATTGAAGGAGAATGTTCTAATGCCTTGTAAAAAACTTTAAAAATTAGATCAAACTACAACAGTTTGTTGGTGGATTTACATAGCTGTTTCAAAAATAATAAACTTTTTTTCTAAAATAAAAGCTTTTGGCAACAACATCATGTGGATATGTATGTGTACATACATGTGTGTGTTTGTGAGTGTAATTATGGTCATGACAGGACTACATAAAACATTATTGAATCTATTGACATATTCAAAAACTAATTCAACAATTGGTTCATTACTTCATATTAAAAGTGACCTCAGTTATAAGACTCTGCATGTGAATCTTTGTTTGTTGTTACATAAATTTAAAAAGCAGAGTAGGGGCGCCTGGGTGGCTCAGTGGGTTAAGGCCTCTGCCTTCGGCTCAGGTCATGATCCCAGGGTCCTGGGATCGAGCCCCGCATCGGGCTTTCTGCTCAGCAGGGAGCCTGCTTCCTCCTCTCTCTCTGCCTGCTTGTGATCTCTGTCTGTCAAGTAAATAAATAAAATCTTTAAAAGTAAAATAAAATAAAAAAGCAGAGTAATTAGATGTCTGCACTTCAGTTCAAATTCAGGCTAATCTTAAACTCATTTTGTGTGTTTGGACAAGACGGTAATCACTTTGAAAAGATGCATTGTTTCCTATGAAATATCTGTAATAATGGGGCGCCTGGGTGGCTCAGTGGGTTAAGCCTCTGCCTTCGGACAAGATCATGATCTCAGGGTCCTGGGATCGAGCCCCACATCAGGCTCTCTGCTCAGCCCCGCTCTGCCTGCCTCTCTGCCTACTTGTGATCTCTCTCTCTCTCTGTCAAATAAATAAATAAAATCTTAAAAAAAAAAAAAGAAATATCTGAAATAATACTTAGTAGATATCTTGTAAGGATTAAATCAAACAATCTGGTAAAAGCTTGAGTATGTTTCCTGTCATACAATTTACATTTCATAACATATGTTTTCAATATGTATAGGAAAGATTAAGATTCTTCTGCTATGGTGGGTAAGATTTTGGCTTCCGTGACCTTCACTGTCCAATGTTATGCATGTGAATATGTTATCTTTCACAGCAAAAGAGACTTTGTAGATGAAATTAAGGTTGCCACCTTACTTCTGACCTTCAAAACTGTGAAATAATAAATCTGCAGTTTTCTGAAACCACCACATTTTTGGTAATTTGTTACAACAGTAATAGCAAATGAAAGCATCTACCTTATATGCATACATATGTATATACAGATAAATAATCCCATAAATATGTTTTTTGTTTAATTCAAGCACATAATGAATGGCATCCCAAAGGACTAAAAGAGCTAATTCCTCTTCAGTTATTTCTCTCAGGGAGTATATTGCATATTAGAATATGATTTAATTTAAATATTTCAGGCTACCTACAGTTTCATTGTTCCTTAGGGGTAACTGATTTCACATCTTTTGATGCTCATTTTGCTTCAGAGATGGTGTCTTTGCATTATTCATGTTTGTCTGCATCTATCTACCCTATGAGAATTTCAATAGCTCTGTGTGTGTGTGTGTGTGTCTGTGTGTATTTGAATACTTTTCTCTGCTCAACTCTAGAGAAACAAAATGAATGAAACTATTTTACAGACCTTTCTATTTACAGTGACTACCAACTAAATTTGTGAAATAGGAACCCAAGTTGAATTTTAAGTGTGCTCTTGGTAATATCGAGAATGTTCACTGATACCATGTTACCTACAAAGAAGTTGTACAGTAATGATTAGAAAGAGAAAATGACACTTCAAATAAGGCACCATGGCTGAACTATGAAAAATATTAGAGAGCAGTTATAACAAATAGAGGAAGTTTAGCAGAGGCTATATATAGAAAGGGTTTCAGAAAGATTGCCAATAAATAAATAAAAATAAGGGTTCCTGGGTGGCTCAGTGGGTTAAGCCTCTGCCTTTGGCTCAGGTTATGGTCTCAGCATCCTGGGATCAAGCCCCGCATCTGGCTCTCTGCTCAGTGGGGAGCCTGCTCTCCACTCTCTCTCTGCCTGCCTCTCTGCCTACTTCTGATATCCCTCTCTCTCTGTTAAATAAATAAATAAAATTTTAAAAAATAAATAAATAAATACAAATAAAATTTTAAATTATAATCTCTTCCAAAACAAGTTAGTTGATTAATCAAAGCATACATTTCAAAATATTATAATTTCTCTTATAATTAATTACTTTATTTATTTGCTTTTGAATGTATATATGAGGAAATGACCTTAGGGTTATTGTTGACTTTTATTGAGCATTTATTATATAAATTAATAAATACTATGAACGAATACATTATTTACGTATACAATATTTCTATGAGTTGTGTTTTTTCTTTTTTCTAGATTATACCTGTGCAAAAGAGATATTTAAAATTCAAAGTAAAACAGCTAATATTTTATATAATCAAGCCCTAACAAACTGAATTCAGAGCTCATAAGGTTAAGGATTTACTAAAAAATATTGTACTATGTAAGAATTTTGGAATAAAAAGAGCCATTTAGTATATAATTCTATCACCTGCAATACAGTAAGTATTCCATGTTTCAAGATGAATATGATATATATACATATATAATATATACATACAAGCACAAGTAGTTTCTAGTAAACATTCATTTTATTTTTATTTTTTTATGTTATTTATTTATTTATTTATTTATTTAAAGATTTTATTTATTTACTTGAGAGAGAGACAGTGAGAGAGAGCATGAACAAGGACAAGGTCAGAGAGAGAAGCAGACTCCCCATGGAGCTGGGAGTCCGATGCGGAACTCGATCCCGGGACTCCAGGATCATGACCTGAGCCGAAGGCAGTTGTCCAACCAACTGAGCCACCCAGGCGTCCCAGTTAGTAAACATTCATTTTAAACAATGAGAACATACTTCTGAAAAAGTATTAAGTACAAGAAAAATTTTAATAAATATTGTATGAACTATGACAGAATACTAAATGTATATTCAATATATTTAAACTTTAAAATCATGTATTCACATGCAAAGAGACATTTGGAAAAATAAGTTTTAAAAAAGTAAGTATAACAATTGTTAACAGTGTTTATCCTGGGATGTGAGATAGTATTTTTTTCTTTATATATATTTGTGTTTTCCAATTATTTTTAACATTTACATTTTTATATTTTTTACATTTTTAAAATCCTGTTTACAAATAAATATAAAGCAACAGGTAATGTCAACCTCTATTTAATGAATGATACTTTGTGCCAGTAAGTAATGTTTTACTAAGCATTTACACAAACTCATTGAATCTTCAAAATTTAATTTGGTTTTATCAAACTGTATCTTCTCTCCCAGAGAGGTAAGGCTGAGGAAATAGAAACATACAGGGGGCGGGGTGCAGAGGCAAGAATCTTAAATAAAGGCAATACTGTAGCAATGAGATCAGATAAAAAAATAATATCAATAAAATAAATCTAATATCTATGTAATATATATAATTTATATTGTGATGTAATCAATATGTGAAAATAGTTTAATACTTTATTTAAAATAATGCTCCTAATTAGTTTTTGTTTCTTCTGGTAACCATAATTAAAAAAAAAAAAAACAACAACTATATTTCTCAGAGAGAGTCTCTGATTATAAATTTGCTGTCCAAAGGTTAGGTTTCTGCATTCCCTTATTTTAGCACTTTACATTTTCCTAGACAACCAGGTGTAAGTTTTTTTTTTATCATTTTTAACTTCTCTTCTTCCTCACCTCCTCTTCTTCTTTTTTTTTTTTAAATACTTTATTTATTTGACAGAGATCACAAGTAGGCAGAGAGGCAGGCAGAGAGAGAGAGAGGAGGAGGAAGGCTCCCCGCTGAGCAGAGAGCCCGACGTGGGGCTCTATCCCAGGACCCTGAGATCATGACCTGAGCTGAAGGCATAGGCTTTAACCCACTGAGCCACCCAGGCGCCCCTCCACCTCCTCTTCTTAAACCTCTTTTCTGTTTTTGAATTTGTGTTTTTGAGTTAGGTTAGAGTTAAGAGGAATACATTTCCATTCTAGATACAGTCTGACAAAATTGTAAAATTCATGACTTAGAGAAAATTGGACTACAGCACTATAGGTGAGGTCATGTAAATATTTCATTGGTGTATGAAAGTTATGATATTAAATCCTATTTATGTCTGTTGGGTTGACCATCATGTCATTTTTTTCCCCCTTAAGTTGTTGAGCAATAACTGTCTCATGGACCTAAGCTCATATTTCCTACTCCAGCCGCTCTTAATTGCTTTTGCCTTTCAGTTTACTAAATATACATCAACTACTAAATGCTGGCATTGTGAATATACCACCATTTCAAACTCTTTTTTTTAAGATTTTATTTATTTATTTGTCAGACAGAGATAACAAGCAGGCAGAGAGGCAGGCAGAGAAAGAGGAGGGCAAACAGGTTCTCTGCTGA
Source organism: Mustela erminea (assembly GCF_009829155.1). Taxonomy (NCBI): domain Eukaryota; kingdom Metazoa; phylum Chordata; class Mammalia; order Carnivora; family Mustelidae; genus Mustela; species Mustela erminea. The sequence continues at coordinate 123,682,750 of NC_045615.1, read as the reverse complement.
GCAGAGAGCCCAATGTGGGGCTCGATCCCAGGACCCTGGGATCATGACCTGAGCTGAAGGCAGAGGCTTTAACCCACTGAGCCACCCAGGCACCCCCATTTCAAACTCTTGATAGGGCAGAGCTAACTTTATTGCTTACTATGGTGAAGGGGAACGCACTGTCCATGTTAATAAATGTGATTTCAAAGAAAGTGAAAATTTATTATCCTTTTCATAGGAATCTTATAATTTCATATGAAGAAAAGAATATAAAGAATTTTTCTTTTTTCTAAAAAGAAAAACTTTTTTTTAGAGTTGGGGAGGAGCAAAGGGAGAGGGAGAGAGAATCTTAAGCAGGTTCCATGCCTCTACAGAGCCTGGCAGAGGGCTCCATCTCACCACCCTGAGATCATGGTCTGAGCCAAAATCAAGAGTCCGACACTTAACCAACGGAGCCACCCAGGAATTTCTTTACAGTGCTGTAGTGAAGAAGTGTAACTGCTTAACGCTGTAAAAGGATTAATTTCCAAGGATGCATTGATCTTGCAATAATGCACTAATAATTATTTGTATACGTGTGTGTGCCTATATACATGTAAATATATCACATATATGTATTTATTCTAAAAGAGTAGGAAACATGAAGATACATGCTTACAGTTAAATGCTGCCCAGAAAATATACAGTCTAAACACAAAATGCCATGTACCTCTCTGTTCTGTTATTTTGCTTTTTCTTAACACTTTTCTTTGCCACTACTGTGATAGAGTATGCTCATACTCAGAACTAGGGCTTTTCACGTTTTGCTGTTCAGAGGCTATTTAATTTTAATTGCTCCCCAAGCATAGGCCAATTCATGATGGCAAGAGCAGAGCAAGAATCCTTCACAGATCCTTTGAAGTCTGAAGAGCTGCTATTCACATTGCCTCAGGCTTCCATTCCCACATTTGTGTGAAAATGTAAGCAGTTGAACACCTCTGTCATACTTGCCCAATGTTACTATAACTGAGAATACCTTGTGCAGATTTAAGGTTTTTTTAACTATCTATATAAAGTTTAAAATAAGGATAGTAAACAGATGCTGTTTTCCTCAATGCATTTAAAATGGCATTAAAAATACAGGTTATAAAAAATATATATCAGTGCTTAAACACTATATATATATATATATATATATATATATATATATATATATAGTGTTTTAACTAAACACAATACACACATAATACACACTTTGAATATTGTGTGTGTGTGTGTGTGTGTGTGATTTGGGGATGGGTTTAAAAAATTGTAAATCCTATGGGCACCTGGGTGGCTCAGTGGGTTAAAGCCTCTGCCTTCAGCTCAGGTTATGATCCCAGGGTCCTGGGATCAGCCCAGCATCGGGCTCTCTGCTCAGCAGGAAGCCTGCTTCCTCCTCTCTACCTGCCTATCTGCCTACTTGTAATCTCTGTCTGTCAAATAAATAAATAAAATCTTTAAAAAAAATTGTAAATCCTCTCCCATATTGGAGAATAAAATCTTCAACTGTACCTTGTAACTTTGCACATTTGATATACGCAAAAGTACACTGAATAACACTGATCTTTTGTAAAATGAATAATAATCTCTTAAAGCATTCAATTTCATGGTTTTGTCTACAGCAAAAAAAAAATCATGAATATGTTTGCTAGGGTGTTTAAATGCAAAACAATGGGTATACCACCTTCACCCTGTATTTGTGGAAGATAGAAACTAAAAATAGGTCAATCCCACCTAAGGCATATTATAAGTGGTATTAACAATAATAATGCTTATTATTACTTTCAAAATCCATTTTAAAATAATTCAACAGAGGAAATTTGGATCAGGAAACACATGAAAGGAAAAATCATTTGAGAGATGTCCTTCTTGATTGTTCCAAATAAGTGATCGATTTCAGATATGTAAGAAATATTTGAAATTTGAAAACAAATTCAATATAGAATGACAAGAAATTTACCAGAGTCATTAGAGACTTTTCTCCCCACTGACACCAAATCTTAAATTATTTCTTTGCACTTCCAACTAAGGATGCATTGGGAAAAATAAATAATTAGCATGTATATAAATTAGTGAAGCTAGGCTTTACTGACTCTGAAATTAGTTGTTCATTATACTGAGAAACTTACAGATTCAGAAGCTCTTGTTTGAACCTTTCGTTATCACCTTCCAAGAGCTTGGGTTATTCTCATCTGGCAGGAGAGAATTAGTTGTTTCAGTTAGCCTTCTCCCTGAGTAAGACTTTCTAAGGTTACAGTTAAAAGTCTTTGATTTAGAGGTAACTAGGACATGGTTTTTCTCTTTCAGATTGTATTTCGATTGGATATTCCATTAAGTTGGTGCTTTTAATGTAAAGGAATCAACAGAGTGGCCACTTACACAATGCACCCTTGTCACATTTTGAATTTTCCTTGCTGTCCCTCATCTCTGCTCCTTTTGACATAACTGACAGTAATTATATTTTTTTAAAGATTTTTTATTTTATTTATTTGACAGAGAGACATCACAAGTAGAGAGAGAGAGGAGGAGGAAGCAGGCTCCCCGCCGAGCAGAGAGCCCGATGCGGGACTCGATCCCAGGACCCTGAGATCATGACCTGAGCCGAAGGCAGCGGCTTAACCCACTGAGCCACCCAGTCGCCCTTGATTCCATTCTTCTAAGCATGCTGCTTTTAGGCAAAGATGATATAATGAATGGAAATCTTTCTCTCCAAACCCACAATTGCAATGTTCACCTGCTTTGATTTTAGAAGACATTTTTTTTGTGTGTTTTTTTAAATATTTTCTTGTAAATAAATGCAGCATACCTAGAAACAAAACAATAATGTATATCATTGCACACGGCTATTTTCTGAAAATATAGGAAGTATTTCTTCTCTCCACAATTTGCTCTTTCCAGTCTTATTTATTTTTTGTTTGTTTATTTTTGCTCTTTTTGGTTGATGGTCTTTTCATTCGGTCTTTCATGATCCATCTCTTATGCCACCAAATTGAAGAGAATGTCTTGCCACACCTACCTCATTACTCATTCTTTACCTTTGGTTAAGCCTTTTAGAAGTACTAATGTATTCAATACGGATATGGAAGAAAAAATAAAATTACTATGTAATGTATAAGACAAAAAGACCCATTAAAAAGAGCAAGGAATTTCCTCTGCAGACAAAATTGGGAAAGCCTATGTTTTTTGGCTTTCCTTCTGAGAAGTGGACAGACAGGCTTGTAAAGAAATGTAAAAGACTGTATATCCAAACAAAACTCTGATGTGATAGATCTTTATATTGTAGAATACTGAATTTGGCTGAGATGCAAAACACTGTGCTTCCTCCTTCCAACCCAAACAATCTTCTCTCTTTGACCACGCATGAGAAGAAAGTTGTATCCCATGACTACATCGTTACAAGGGAATTTATATACATTATATAAATATATTATAATATATAATATATATTATAAATACATAAATATGTAATATTTATGAATATAAATACATATGAATATATATATATATATATATAATTAAAACAAAAGCAAATGATGTTGAACAGAGAACTGAAAGAAAATTAGAAGCACCAAGTCATAGGCAGAGATAATTGTGAAGATGAACATGACGCAACACCCAAATCAAGAAGCTGCAAGTTATGGAGATAGATTAAAGTCCCTGCTGTGGAACAGTGTTCAAATCAATTTCATTGAGATTTTATTTAGCAGCTAACATCTGGGTTAAAAATTTTGTCCAACCTAACAGCACATATTAATATATATTTACATATTTCATATATGATATAAATGCAACCTATGCACATACAAAAGAGTGACATTGTATATAATTAAGTTGAAATTTTAGTGAAGTAGGATAAGTATGAGGGTTTTAACACATGGATTAAAAATAATTGGCTAATTTTGGGGGAAAAACAGATTAATTACTAATATGTATCAAGTATAAGAATAACTTTCAGATTTAAAATAAAAATACATAAAAGGAGAAAATGGAAGAGAATATTTCTATAATCTTAGGATGATAGAAATCATTTATGTTAGTGCTGTACAATGAAACTCTCTACAGTTATGGAAAGGTACTATGTGACTACCCTTTGGGAAATCTCTCAACCTCACACCAGATCTCCAGTCTTCATCCATCTACATATATATCCTCTGCTTTCAGCCCTATTTCTACAGATCTGTGCCCTGTTCCTGTCAATGGCATCTGCTTTGCTCTGGATCCCATCTATTTTTGCCTTCTCCACATATGCCCTTTGATTATTCTCTTTCATGCATTTTTGATTTCTTCTCCTCCATGCCATAATTTCCATCAGTATATAAATATGTACTATTATCTCCAATTAAGATAAAAATATCTTCTGGCCTCACTCTCCCCTTAGCTATATCCCCATTTTTATTTTTTTTCCATTCCCTTTCCAAGCTAAAATTATTTGAGTAGTTGTTCATATTTAGCATCATCTGTTCTCACCCACACCATTGCAATTGTTTTCAGTGGTATGTACTGAATTTTCTCCTGTTCTCTCCTACCCTCACCCTGTCCCAGTCATATGTTCAAGCTCTAACCCTCAACGTGATGATATTTAGACATAGGCCTTTGGGAGATAATTTGGTTTAGATGAGGTCATGAGGGTGGAGCCCTTATGAAGGGATTAGCACCTTATAAGAAGAGAGCAATCAGCTTGCTTACTACTCTCCCAGCCCTGGGGGACACAGCCAGAAGTGCACCACCTGCAAACCAGACACAGACCTCTCCCAGAACCTGACCATGCTGGCTCCTTGATCTTGGGCTTCCTAGTCCCGAAAACTATAAGAAACAAATTTCTGGGTAAACTATCCAGTCTATGGTATTTTGTTAGGGCAGTTCAAAACTAACTGGCTTCCCTTTTTGGCTTTTAATTCCCTACTACCTTTTTTTGTTTGTTTGTTTAGCAACCAGGGTGATAATTTAAATGCCCATATATTTGCTCTCTATAAAAACCTTCCAACGGCTTTCCTACTCTTAGAATAAAATCCCAACTCTTTTTTCTGGTCTCATTCATATTAGCCTGATCTCATGTTATATTATTCTCCTATTCTTCTACTATGTTCCAGCCATACTGGCCTTCTTATCATACCCTTAACATGAATACTATCTCATATATTAGGGACTCCAGATAGAAACTATGCTTCCTTCATGTTTTGATTCATTGATTCCTTCTTACTCATCTTAGAATCCCACCAATTTAAATTAGTTACTATCTCAGTCTAAATTGCAACACTTTAATTAACTTTTTGTACATGATATGTATTTTTATTTGTGACATGATATATATTTCTTATTCTTGTATGAATATTATAATCTTATATATACATGATATATATTTCTTATTCTTATACATTGCTCTTCAGTCCCTAAAATACTGTAAACTCCACCCTATTTTATTCAACAATCTTTTTCAATGCTTTCTATAATAAGAAGTAAAAATTCACTAAAACAAATTTTGTGTAGAAACTAAGTATAATGTTAATATGCACCATTGCAGCCATATCTGATAATATATATTTTTCAGCCTGAAAAATTGGTGTTACCAATTTTTAATAAGACAATAATTTTAATAAGATTTAGAAAGAAAACACCCAGGAACTACTAATTCTATTTTTTTTCTGTCTACTCATTTAAATATAGCCTTCAGTTATAGCCTCATAATGAATATATTATTAGTAGTATTTTTATTTTATTTTATTTTATTTTATTTTATTTTATTTCATTTTATTTTATTTTAGTATTTATGCATTTATTGTGAGGCCAACCCTGCTTTTATTTCAGAGAGCTTCTTAATGCCCCACAGAAGCTTGAGCTTCAAGATAGATGAGTGTGGTTTGGCCCCATGACCTTCATGTCCTCTAGCCCAGTTGTGTCCCAGGAGAAAGTCAGGAGGACTGAAGGCACCAGTTCACACTCATTAATGGCAAGGTTTCTCATTCTGTGACAATTTCTGCCCTCCTGAAGCTAGCAGCTGGAAAGGCAGCCAGTCATTCTGCAGGGCTCAAGGAGGAATCTGTACAGTACTGACTCCACCTGCTCCCAGGCACAGGAGGCCCTCTAGAGGAGGCAGCCTTCGATGAAGCTGATACACAGCAGCTTGTAGGTACATTTTCACATCTCTTTTCATCTTCCTTCTCCTTCCTGGTTTTGGGTAGCAGCACCCTACAGCTCCACTACTTCAGAGCTGAACCTCTGCTCCTGCTAGATCAAGTCTGTTGTGAGGTGGAAGGAATCCCCAGGGCAGAAGGAACTGGGTGGTCTGGAGCGAAGGGCTGAATAGCCAGGACTGTAGGTTCAGTTTGGTTGCCTCTGGCTCCCCTCCCAGCCCTTGCTCCCTGTCCCTCTCCAGGTTCTGGCTCTGGGCCAGGGTGACTTGCCTCAGACAGTAGAACTCTGAGGTGCCCTATTAATTGGGAAGCACTGCTTTTTGGAAACCAATGGCCTCAAAAAACTCACGGGTCTCTTCCAGGCAGTTAACACACTCCTGGAACACCTTGCTCTGTAGTTTGGTCTTTCGGTACCTCTCCTCCTTGAGATGAAGATAGACACTGTCCAGGTACTTAGCAATAATGCCCACACCCAGCTTCACCCTGTCCCATGTTCACCCTGTTAAATGTGTAGACCGTCACGTTGGAGGCAGCCATTGGGTTGGTGGAAAAGTGTGAAAGAATGGCCTCTTTGCCCTGGGCACCCTGCTGGTCCTTCCTTGGGTTTGCCTCTGTGAGTGCGCAGGTGAAGTCGACTCCAGGTACCACCAGATGGGTAGACACTTACTTTTTGGACTCAGACACCAGGGACTTCTGGACTGCCACTGATAGATGCTTCGGCTTTCAGTTCCATCCCCATTGGGTCCTGAATGGAGTTCTGCCATGTGTGGGACCTCAAGCTCTGGCCTGCTTCTGCTAAGGTTGGCCAGGACAATTTCCACCTGAGCCTTATTGATAGGTCCCTGCTATCTGAGCCTTATTGATAGATCCCTGGCAGATGATCAAATGATAAATGTGTACTAATAATAAATTCATTGTAGCATTTGTAACTGTAAACCTGGAAACTAAAAATTCAGCAAAAATAGAATGATTAACCATAGACTACATATGTCTTATTGCATAAAATGTCAAACATATAATACCACTGATCGTGAGACATACCATTATTTATACCACACCAATGGGAAAAGAAACCTGAGGGAATTACAATTATATAACAGTATTTATTATAGGCCATATGTAAACATGATAAAACTACATCATAGAAACAAATATAGTTTACCAGGGAGTGGTGGTTTAAAACAATGAAATGCTTCATCATATATACAGTAATCCTTTTTTTTTTTTTTTTTTGTCAGAGAGAGAGCAAGGGAGCAAGAGTGTAGGAGCAGGGGATGGGGCAGAGGCAGAGGGAGAAGTGGCTTCCCACAGAGCAGGGATCCTGTTGGTGGGCTTGAGCCCAGGACCTTGGGATCATGACCTGAGGCAAAGGCACACACTTAACCAACTGAGCCACCTAGGCATCCCTATATTGCAAGAATTCTAAAATAGTGGAGAGTGTGTGTTTGTGCATATCTGTATACACATACACATAATAGGTGGTGTGCTGGTAAAAGTTTCAGAACTGGCTTTTCCCCTACAGTGAATCTCCCCCAAGCCCATATTTATAGTATTTACCAATTTCATAGGGTAAATATTCCCACTATGGCTCATATGAAGCCACTAACATGATGAGACCTAATGTGGATTTGAGAAAAATTGCTTTTGTAAGCCAATATGAGCCAGCTCCACATACTATATACCTATCGATAAAGTGTGTGGCCTTTCTTTCTAATTTTCTATGCATCTATGTATTTGTCTATCTTTCTACATGCATTAGTGTGCATATTTATAAAAGTAAGTGTGTCTATATATGCATGTGTATATTTTTAAAAAGGATTATGTAGTTATGGCAGCTTGGTATACATTTGGAATTGTTTTCTTCAGATATCTCTGTTTAATAAACACAATGCACTAGCCAATGTCTCCTTTTCATCCATGAAATATATTGACCAAAGTGCCCAAGGCAGACTGAAAATTAGCGATTAGTAGGTTACTCTCAATTATGGTCATGAACTTCTCCCACCAAAAGAATTGTGTGCTTAACAGCGTTCTGTTGTATTGTTCCCAGGTCTATTTAGTCTGGTGGCACATTTTCTTACAAATGCTTCATTTATTTAATAATCACAAACACCTATAAAATGTAAATGAAAAAGAGCATTGTTATTTCTGTGAAAACAAATTAAGTCATTTCATATAACTTAATAATGTCAAATTAAAAGAAAATCACGATGTCATTTGGAGAAGAGGACAAGAAAATTATAAAATATTGGGCAATGTATATTTTAAACATCTAGGAATATTCTGTATTCAAATTATTTTTAAGTGTTATTAAGTGCATCCTTTAAATCAAAATTTGAAGTCAAATAAAGTATGCTTTATATAAGAAAGTAATAATGTTAAGAGCATAGTAATAATCTGGAAAAAAATACCCTGGCTGTATACATGTCAGCTTTGCCCGGCTGAATTCAGTTTCCCAGAATTCTCCTTCCCATATGTTTTTGGTTAAGGTGGGCCACAAGAAAGATTTAGCTTAGGTTTAAAGGGTTGTCAGAAAGCAGCAGCCATCTTGCTTTTTTATGCTGCGAAGATCAGGTCAGAGTCACCGGGCACTTTTGTAGCTGACTCACACTGTCAGTCATTTGATGACTTACCTTGTAGGCATGGACTTCAGCCTGTGACTGACCAACCTTCTCCAATCCTTCAGACTGATTCCGGGGTCAAGTGTGTGTTTAGCTCTGAGAAAGATATGTTAGCTTCTCTTGTAGAACATCCACATCAAGTTAGCAAGAATTGACACGGGGTGCAGTCCTTACGTGCGTTCCTACATTTGCTTATGGAGTTCCAGTAGTTCTTGTTGTCCCCACTTTACATTCATCTTCCCTTTCCAGCAGCCTGTCCTGCAGAAAACAAGCCCTGGCATTAGACATGAAGGGTGACACATACACTGTTTCAAAATTTAATGTGTAGCTTAATAATGCTGTGAGTTCAACTCAATTCATTTGCCTGTGATTCTTAATACAGCTATTATTTTTTTCTATTTAACTAAAAGCCACTGGTAATTATGGTGCCAGATAACAGCACTATATATACTCTATATACTCAATAATGGTCAGGACAAATTGAGAAAAATCACCATTACAAAGGTGAAGTGTATACGAGGGAAAACTTTTTATAATATCAGTTTGGCAGCCTACATTTTATCTTCAAAGGAAAAAAAAAATCATACCCTATAATCTAACAAACACAATTCTACCATTTAGCCTAAAAATAGTATTGCACCTAAAGATGTGTAAATTAGGATGCTTATATTACTTTCAAATTAAAATAATAGAAACATACATATTTCTGATAATAAAATAGAATTGTTAGGTGAATTAGGGTAAAGCTATTGATGAAAACCTTATAAATTATTAAAAGAAGTATTTCAGCTACAGAAAAATAGCAGTGTAAGAAAGTATCAATAATATAATTTAAGATTTAAATATCACTCTTGTAATTGATCATTTAAAATGGGATATAAAATATGCAATAATAATTTATGTATGTATATTTGTGCATTTCTGGGTTTAAGGTTGTGAGTAAATGAAAGGTTAAAAGAAAATATTTCATAATGTCAAGAGAATTTCATTTCTGAATGCAGAAATAAATGATATTGTTGCATTTAAATTCTTCATTTTCCAAATTCTCTGTCTCTTTTGCTTTCATAATGATAAAACTTATTTATATTTCAAAAAGTATATATTATTAGGATTAGAAAGATACAACATAGAGAAACTTTTATCTTTTTATAATAAATATTATCTATGACATAAATTATTTTTTACTATTTCTCTTATGCTCAGATTATATTGTGAAATGTGGATATTTTAGCATCTAGGCAGCCTCATTAATCTGTTAATACTTATAACTATTGTTCTAAATATTGCTGCTTCTCTGTATAGTTACAGAGCAGATAAAATATTTCCGAACTATAATCTACATATTTTCTAAACTCTGGGATTAGTCATCATCTATAGCACTTGGGTGCATCTTTATAATCTATAATCACTCTTGCCATACCCATAAAATTTATACCTCATATTATACTATATCATTGACGTGTACTTCCTTTTTTTTCTATATCATGCACTATATAATGGCTACATCACGCACCTCAAACTCTGGCACTCAAACTTCAGAATTACAGTCTCCAATCATACTATGTCTTTTTCTTACACTCCAGATCCAAATAGATAAGGTATTAGAACCCATCATTTCTTTCAAATCTGCTGAACCCTTGGGGTTTTATGCATTTTCTTATTTGGACTAGGTCTCATAATTCATCACTCCAATATTTGGCAATATCCAGAATCATCTTGTCCCTATTCTTCTTCAGTCAAGTAATGCATCATTTTCTCTAAAGCTACATGTAAGCCATTTGTCCTAAAAGTTTCCATTCTATCCGTCATGTAGTATAAATATATTAACCCTAATTTATGTTTCACCTTTGGCACTTTGTGACTCTTTTTTGTATATTCTCTGGTTTGGTCATTCCCAGATTCCCTCCAGATTGCTTTTATTTGAACTCAAATTTGTTATTTTAAACAGTAGTCCTCATATCTTATTTTCTCAAGAAAATAGAAATTATCAACAAAGTATATTCTTGAACTCTATCCCCAAATTAATAATTACATCTTCTTTATCTCAGGAAAAAAATACCACTTCTTGTAACCAAGATTAATCCAAACATCCATACTGTTGCTTCTCCTACACATTCTCATCTATACAAATATGCTGTTTAATGTCCATGTCTCTCTCTACCAGTAACTTATCTATTATGCCAAAATTTAACCACTTAAAACAATACACATTATTATTTATTATTATTTCAGTTTTTGTGACTCAGAAATCCAGTGTGACTTGTCTAGGTGCCTGTTGCTCAGATTCTCACAAAAGGTTACAGTACAACTTGAAGAAGGCCCTGGTTGTGTCAGGCCAGACTGAGGGAGGTTGAGCTTCCCAGATCCTTTGCCTTCTGAGCACTTACTCTGAGCACCTTTCTGACTATAGATGTTTGGGGGGCCTAAATGACTCTTTTTCACTTCAATTTAGTAATGTTCCTGCATATATAAGAAGTGTTAAAAGGACTTTGTGGATCTTTCATACTTCTTTTTGGGTTCTTTCCATTAGAGAAAAGACACACCAACAAATCTCTTAGATACAAGTCCATCTCTACCTTTGACTCCTGTTGAGAAGGCTGAGGGCAACGCCTTACACATCATAGAGACTCTGTTGTTTGATTGAGAGGGCCTGGGTAACACACTCTTAATCTTTTTAAAGGGCCTTTTATGTGACTGAACAGAACTCTGAGGCACACTTTTGATCTTTCTGAGGTCTTAATAAAAGATTTTAGTCACAACTTCAGTTTCAGCTTCATACCATATTTTCCTGGTAGTACCCTGGATTTAATCTTTGCTGAAGCCTTTTCTTAATTTTAGCACTTGGATTTTTTTTTTCCAAAACCATCAATCCTGGCATCTTTATTGAGTTCTGTTTTCAAATTATTTCTTTCCTTTCAAACTCTACTTTAAATAGCAAAAATAAACTAGCCAGCACCTTCAACACTGCTTTGAAATCTATGAAGGTTGATCATGTAGACAACTAGTCATATGTTCAGCTTTTTGCATAACTGCAAAAGACAATGTTTATCAAATTTCTCCTACTATGTAAAAATGATTGCCTGTCCTTCAGCTTTCAATAGTAGTTTCCCCACTCATCCACAGGCTCCTCAAAGTCCTACATTCTAGGAAGTGTGTTCATTAGACTTGTATGCCTTTATGACCAGTCTCCTTAATACCACTATCTGGTTCCAATGACTCTTCTGCCTAAATGTGAGGGGAACATCCCAATTCTAGGTATCAAAATCTGTACTATCTGTATCTATTATAACTAATCTCCTTTAATAATTATTGCTGGGAATGCCTGGGTGGCTCAGTTGGTTAAGCAACTGCCTTTGGCACAGGTCATGATCCTGGGGTCCTGGAATCAAGCCCTTCATTGGGCTCCCTGCTCAGCAAGGAGCCCGCTTCTCCCTCTCCCTCTCCCTGCTGCTCCCTTGCTTGTGCTCTTTCTTTCTCTCTCTGTTTCCCTGTCAAATAAATAAATAAAATCTTTAAAAAATAATTTCTATTGCTGCAAAAAATTACTCCCAATTCTACTGGCTTAAAAGGAAAAAAAAAATCATTTGTTACCTGATAGTTTCTATTGGTCAGGAATTTGGATGCAACCTGAATATTTCTGTCTCTGGTCTCTCCAGAGTCTGCATTTAAGCTATTGGTTAGGGCTGCAGGCATCTCGAGGATTCTCTGTGCTACATTCTGCGTCCAAGCTTACTAATTTGACTAGCAATTTACAAAATGGCAGATGGGTTGCCTAAAATGGAAACCAGAGCCTTTTTGTAATATAAACTCATAAACTGACATCTCATGACTTCAGCCAAATTTTATTCATTAAAAGTGATTCTTTTTTTTTCCATTTCTTAAATATTTTATTTATTTATTCGACATAGAGATAGAGAGCACAAGTAGGCAGAGCGACAGGCAGGAGGAGAGGAAGAAGCAGGCTCTCCACTGAGCAGGGTATCTGATGTTGGGCTCAATCCCAGGAGCCTATCATCAGGACCCTAGCTGAAGGCAGCCACTTAATTGACAGAGTCACCTATTCTTCCCTAAAAGTCATTCAATAAAGCCAGCTCACATTCAACAGGAGCATTATACCAGGGTAGAAATCCTGGGGGGCCATTTTACAGATTTCCTACTATACCTAACCACCATATTATCTCTCTTTTAAGACACAAAGAAATTTCTTTATTCTCTTCCTCACCTGCAGATCACTCAATCTGTAGTGATGAGTTCTCTGACTTTACTATTTTACCCAACTACATTGTGGACCAATAACTCTCTGATTAAAATCAGTCATATCCAGGAGGTCTTTATTAGATTCTCTTTAAGTGAAAATATGATTCGTACTAAGATTCTCTTTCCTTCCCCTTGGAAGGAATTATATGACATTATTGTATTCTCAATTTCATTTTAGAGACTTTCTTCTTAACTTCTTACATTGTCCCTTCATCTAATTTTCTTTGAATGTTAAAGTACCCAATCTATTGTAATACTATTAAGTCTATTAAAGTACAAATCTATTTCCTTTTTCTATATATTTTCTTCAGAAAATTTTAGTTCTTTCCATGACTATCTCTTCTGATGTTCCTCAAATTTATATTCCCTTTCTATGCTCTCTATTGATATTTACATTTATATCTCTGATTTCAGCCCCTACCTTGGGCTCCATCTCATGACTCTGGGATCATGACCTGACCTAACATCAAGAGTCAGATGCTTAACTGACTGAGCCACCTTGGTGGCCCCAAATGTAACAGGTTCTAAAGCATATATGTGAGTTTGGACTACCTAAGTAGTGTGTGAAATATGAATTTTGATGTGACAAGTCTTTAGGGAGTTTGAAACCCCCAGGTTATGCCAAAGCGATTGGTCCTTAGAACTCTTTCTGAGAGATAAGTTTCTAAATTACACTTACTTCTTATCCTCAATAATAATTTTCCTTTTGGAAGTACTTTATCATTTAGTAAAAGCATATATATATATATATATATATATATATATGTGTGTATATATATATATGTAATATCTGGTGATTACACCAGAATTTTGGTTTGTTGTTTTGTTTTTTAATGTATTTCTTGAGAAAGAGAGTGAGTGAGAGAGAAAGAAAGAGAGAGCACAAGCCTGGGGAGAGGCAGGGGGAGAGGGAAAAGTAGTCTCCCCACTGAGCAAGGAACCTGATGAAGGGTTCATTCCCAGGACCCTGGGATCATGACCTGAGCAGAAGACAGATGCTTAATTGACTGAGCCACCAAGTGCCCCAGGTTTAGTTTCTTTTTTGTTTGTTTTATTTATTTACTCTAATGCCTTCTCTAACTTATCATAAAATTATGTACATCTAATTTCTATACATCTAATTTCTATTACATCTAATTTCTATAAATTAATTGAATCTGGTCTCTGATCTCCATTCATAGCTATTAGTTCTGTAGTGCCTACACTAAAACTTAATCTGGATTTTTACAAAAAACTCCTAATCAATCTATCTGCTTTTCTCAAACACATCCTCCATCTTGCTGCAAGAATAATATAAGCTTCTTATGTGAATATCTTAGCCTTCAAGATGAATTTTAAAGTCAAGTTTTGAATATAACACATTTCATGATCTATACTTTGCCTACCTCCCCTGTTACTCTTTCCAGAAGTTTATTTGCCATAATCAGTCTCAATTTTCAGAATTTTTCTACCCAATGGTACACTTACCCGAGGTAAATCTCCTAAGAAATAATTATCAATCCCACAAGGAATTTCTATTAATTTCTATTAATTATTGATGATATCTATCTATACATATATTTTTTTCTAATGCTTTTGCTTTGATTGTGTTTTAATAGCTCATGAAATCTCCTTCTTGATTTATTTTATACACACACACACACACATACACTCTGACGATTTTGGTTCTTTAATCACATTTTCACTTTTCTCATGCATGCATAATAAATATATTTTCTATAAATACCTGAGTAATCAAACATTAGGATAGATGTTTTATTTTTACTATTTAAAATAAAATAGTAAATCTTAAGTTTCTATTAATTATTGATGATATCTATCTATACATATATATTTTTTTCCTAATGCTTTTGCTTTGATTGTATCAAAGTGTCTTTATTTTTTTTCTTTACTTTAGGGATATATTATGTTATGGTGTATAATTGTTTGGCCACCTGCTGCAACAGTGTCTCATATTATAAAGATATTTGGTCATTAGTCCATACAGTTATTTCACGCATGAGAATTATCATTTTTAATTTTGCAGCAGTGAACTAACACCCCAGCATGTGTTCAAAACTACAACCTCCAATGAGCAATAAAGAGAGTTGACTAAGTTGATTAAGACAATAAAACTATCAGAACTGCTTCAGGGCTAACAAAAGTGCTTACATCAACTCATACTGCTTATAATTGCTAGTATTTTTTTTTCTATTTTTCTTAATGACAATAATACAAGCTACTAATTCAGGTTGTAAATTAAAATGTACATAAAATGATAATGTAGTTAATAAATTTAAGAAATCACCCATTGAAACTTTAATTATCAAGATATTTCAATGTAAAGTGCACCATGATAGGATGCTAAGCTAAATATATTCAAGTAACAGGCATTCAGTCTTAATATTCAGAATACCACAACTATTAGGAGTGAAAATGTAAATGAACTGAAAATGTAATTGGTGAAAAAAATACAGAAGTTATGAAAGTACATTTTGCTTGTTTGCTTCAAAAACTGTTACCTGAAACTATAATTTCTTTTGATAACATTTCAGAGTAGAGTAAGGAGAAAATTTGTTAGTTATTTAGTGAATAGAGGTTATATAAATAGTTAAACTACTATTACTATACTATATATAGTATAGTATTCAAGGAGGAAACCTGGAATTTTTCATTAAAATTGTGTTTTAATAGCTCATGAATTCTCCTTCTTGATTTATTTTATACACACACACACATATATATACATGTATATGTATGTATATATATAAAGAATGTTAATACAGTACATACAAAATTTAGAAGTTTAATAAATAAACATCCAAATATACAATTTGGATGAAATATTTTGTTCCATGTACAAGCTTAACATATTAGGAATTCATTAATTTTGGGGGGGATCCTTCTTAGTAAACTGAAATAAATATATAATCAATATAACAGCAACAATACTGAAATTAAAAGAACTTACCAGGATACATTTTATGGGAGTTTTCAGTCAAAACACAAAGCACAATAATTTTATTGAATAGAAATGTGACACATTTTGCAAAAGAACTAATATGAGGTTATGAGGATAATTTTTTTTTTGCTTTATTTGGTCTTAATTCTGAAGCATAGGTCTCAAGACTGACTGAATTAGGATCACGTGGAGGTTTTGTCTCCCTCCTTTTTAGTTTTACTGAGGTATAATTGAAAAGTAGAAATTGCCTACAATTTAGGTATACAATCTGGTGTTTTAATATATGTATATATTGTGAAATGATCACAACAGTCAAGCTATTTAACATAATCATTGTGTCACATATTCTTTTTTTTTTTTCCTTGTGGTGAGCACACTTGAGATCTAACCTCTTAACAAATTTCAGATGTATAGTACAGTATTGTTATTATAGTCACTATGCTGTACATTGGATCCCCAGGACTTACCCATCTTGCATAACTGAAACTTTCCATCCTTTGACCTAGTCTATTCAGACAAATCAAATTGGAATCTGAAGGTGAAATCCAGACATCAGTTTTTTGGGGGAACTTACCAGATGATTTTAATGACCAGCAAGCTATCAGGAAATTTTCTGTATAGGCTCTTTACCTTTTAAATATCCTATTGTCCATATGTTAACAAACCATATATAAACTTAAAATAATGTGAAATCAATTATCTAAATATGGCCTTTTATATTTTCTTTGTTCAAAATTTCTTTTGGGGTGCCTGGGTGGCTCAGTGGGTTAAAGCCTCTGCCTTCAGCTCAGGTCATGATCCCAGGGTCCTGGGATCGAGCCCCGCATCTGGCTCTCTGCTCAGCAGGGAGCCTGCTTCCCTTCCTCTCTCTCTGCCTGCCTCTCTGCCTACTTGTAATCTCTGTCTGTCGAATAAATAAATAAAATCTTTAAAAAAAATAAAAAACAAAAACAAAATTTCTTTTGGTGTTTATTTTAAAAATGAATGACAAATCATATACATTTCATTGTCCAGCTCTAATACTTATAATTTATACATTTTGTTGTTTGTAACAATGGAACAAACTCTCCAATATGACTATATAAATTATATGACCAATCATAGATAAAATCAGATATTCTTTTATATTAAAATTTTTCACATGTTCCTTAAATTGTGAGAAGATTTTGAAGTATCCGAGGCTCTGGCTAATATACTTGTCAACTCATAGAAATTTCTGCTTAACAGGGGGGAAAGCTGCTTCTGTGCACACATGTGAATTTAAGTGAAATTTTAGTTTCTTTTATTTATTTGAAGTGTTAGTTTCTCCTGGGTTACTGGGAGCGAATCCAGCTGGGCCTGGGTGAATTCAAAGGCCACATTCAGCAGAGGCCACAGTTTCTGCTGGAATTACAACAACAAAAAAAATAAAATAGAGCAATGTAAAACTTTCATTTTTGAGAACAGGGATGTTGTAAAATATTTCTGCTTTGTGCTTTCACCATGGTTTGGAAGTAGGTGCACAATGTTTGGTATATTCCTGTGCTGATTCTTCTTATTTATAATTAGGCATAATGCAAAATTTAATAAGTTGAGGATTGCTTTAAATAGAAATTGATATATTTTGAGTTTCTTTAACACAAATAATAGAGTTAGTCCGTATTTGCCTAGACATATTCCATAATTGGGACAAAAGAGTATTTTTTAAGTTACTAATTAGAAAGAGAAGCAAACACAGCTGAAGCATAAAACATATGACTTTAAAAGAGAATAAGAAGATGAATTAATACATCCAAAGATATAAGGTGAATGCTATTTTGTAATAATTTCTGGTCCCTAGGATAAATAAAAAGTAGTCATTGTACTGAGACTTTTTATATTTTAGTTGGCTCAGAAAGATGAATAAATATGCTGAGCAAATATATAGCATGATGTTAACTGATGCTAAGGAACTAGAATGTTTATTGCTCTTTGGAATACATTTTTTTTATGGCTGAAATATATACGTGGCCATGATTGGGTTTCAGTAAGTTTCTGTGTAGATATTTGCAATTATTTGTCTAGTTAAGGACTGGCAAAAAGGCAGAGAATGGGACAGCCATGCTAAGAACATTGTTTCCAGTTGTAGTAATTGATACCTATGTTTTTCTTTCAGCACTGACCTTTGTTATGGAGTAGATGTAGGTAGATTACAAAAATAAGTGCAGGAACCATAGGGAGATCTTAGAAACTGGCTAAAATTCTTTGTACCATTAATTGTCCATTTTGTGGTAGAAATTTAAACTGTATTCAGTAAAATGTCTCACATTTCATTTATAATCTGTGAAATTTGGGCAGATGTTTTTAGTGTTATAACTTATCAGCCTGATATTGTTATCCTACCCCTATCACCTGGACAAAGACAAAAACAAAAACAAGCATACTATTATCATATTATCATATTTTTCAGTGAATAAATACCAAACGTGTTAATTTGGCTCCATAATTCTTAGTCTTTTCCAACAAATCAATATGATTCATGTAACCATCGTAATGAAGCTCTAACCTCAATGCTTTTCACCTTAGGATTAAAGCCCATTGGGTTGAAGATGGGATGTATAGTTTTCCTTTAAGGCCACAGAGCCTTGATTTTTGAGTGGGTATTTAGGTCACAAAAATACAGGCAGGGGGTTCTTCTTAAGTTTGGCTTATGTACATGTGACTGAAGAAATCCAGTTTTATTCAGCTACTGGAATGTGAAACGCCTTCCAGATGGATGAATCTGGAGAGCAGAGCATCTATTTCCCTAAAACCTTATTTATTTATTTATTTGTTTGTTTGCTTATTTATTTATTTATTCACTTTTTACGGTAGAGGCTTTTATTTTTTTAAATTTTTATTTTTTTAATTACTATAACAATTCAATCTCTCAAATACAAAAGTACTTTTTCTGGTTATGAATTTATTGCTAAAAACCTTCCAGACTAACAGTGGGAGAAAAATAATTAAGCTGGAAAACTGCACACTTGGAAGATAGTAAGTATTAAAAACGTGTGGTCTAGATTGTCTCATCACATTTTTTTAAAGATTTTATTTATTTATTTGACAAACAGTGATCACAAGAAGATAGAGAGTCAGGCAGAGAGAGAGAGGAGGAAGCAGGCTCCCTGCTGCACAGAGAGCTCCATGTAGGGCTCAATCCCGGGACCCTGGAATCATGACCTGAGCCGAAGGCAGAGGCTTTAACTCACTGAGCCACCCAAGCGCTTCTCTCATCATGTATTTGAACAGCTATTTAACATTTAAAAATTTCTGGCTGCAAAAATGTTGACATAAATGTCCCCAGTTTATATAAATATCAGCGTCCTAGTTTTCCAAAGGTTTGTTTTATTGATCTTGCCTCTATTCTTGAGATTGTACTATGGAAACTTAAGAACTCTCCCATCATCATTTGAAGCCTCTGTACATATTGTCAAGCTTTGTTAAGTTATAATCTCAACCAAGCTTAAGGCTACATTAAGAATCACAAAATGATGTTTGTTTTTATTTTTATTTTTTAAATATTTTATTTATTTATTTGAGAGAGAGACAGTGAGAAAGAGCCTGAGTGAGGAGAAGGTCAGAGGGAGAAGCAGACTCCCCATGGAGTTTGGTAGCCCTGTGTAGGACTCGATCCAGGACTCCAGGATCAAGACCTGAGTTGAAGGCAGTTGCTTAACCAATTGAGCCACCCAGGTGCTCTGATGTTTGTTTTTAAAGAGGATAAATTGTTTATGATTTTTTCAAGACTGGCTTAAAAGTTTTTATGAAATTATTAGAGTTTGCATTTTCTAAAAAAAAAAGGGGGGTTTACATTTTCTAATTAACTTAGGAACAAAAATAGGATTTTAAAAAATTAGAAGTGCATTCATTCATTCATTCAATAAATATTTATTGAGAAACTGTTATATACCAGGTACTTTTCTAAGTGCTAAAGATAAACAGCCTTAGTATTACAGGTATTTTAAACACATAATTAGTTTAGAGGAATATTTGATCAAAAATAATCCATTGAACATTTATCTTGGATCTCCTGGTGGGATAATTTAAAACCAGTGATTCCTGGGTCTCATCTGAGATAAAATAAATCATATTATTTACCCATGGTTCCTAAGAATATGCATTTTAGTAAGTCTCCAGGTGCTTTGTGGCATAAGGACATCTTTTTGTTTTGGATCTAAGTTTATGTGGTTTTGAAATGTAGGATCATATTTGCCTAGGGCAAGATTCTATATTAAAATTAATGTGGGCTCTGGGCCAATCAATACAAGAAATAGAATGAATAACCAGCTCCTTGCTGTGTTTAGAGTTTTTTTTTTTAATATTTCTGTCTCAGTCTCCACAAAGAAAATGCCAGCTCTAGCATTTGATCATATTTTCTTCCTTGTGTACTATTTCTTGTAAAAGTGGTTTCACTCAGGTTTCTTCCGCAATTATTAATGGATATGAAGGCTACAGATGAATTACTTTACTGCTAATAACCAGGCCTAAATTGATCAGTTATAGTTCATTACAAAACCTATAGTCAAGTGGAGTAATAGTTACATATTTGATCAGATTTTGTTTTCATAACTCTTAACAATTAAAAAGATCTCATCAATCAACACCTACTAAATATTTCAGTGAAATTGATATTAATCCATATAAGATATTCTTTTATAGTCCCAGAGGAAGCTGAAAGTTTTATGAGTTCTAATGTTTCTCAGTGAGATCAAATGACATTTTAAAGGAATAGGATGCAAGTGTTCCTAATAAAGCATCCTCGCCATATAGTTAGGAAAAGTTAACAATGTGCCCAATGAGTATGCATCAATTAACATTTTCTAAGCAATTGACCAGCTTAAAGGGAACCATTTCATTTTTAATTAAAACTGTGGCTCATAAGAAAAGTATAGCCAGGGAGAAGGTGTGTACATATGCATGTGTGTGTGTGTGTGTGTGTGTGTGGGTGAGAGAGAGAGAGAGAGAGAGAGATGCTTCTTGAACGCTGAAGACAATTTAACAAATGCAACATATTTTACTTGATCTTAAGAACCAAGGGGGGCGGGGAGGAACCAAGGATATAAGAAGTGTGACATTTTGAGGCATATTTCTTTGCATGAAGGAAGTTCAAAATAAAGATGGAAATACACACATTTATTTCTGTTGAAAATTAAATTGAAAATTAAAATTAATTCTGTTTTAAACCTGTTGGTAATTTAATTACAGTTACTCAAAGGTGATTTATTAGAGACTTCATTCATACAGCATGAAAGTCAAGAAAAGGAAACAACTCATAAGGGCCTTCTAAGTACCATTTAGAGAGCTCAGGATGCCCCTAATAATCAATCACCCATGCCTTCAGAGACCTCCTGGTCACATAAACGTGGACTCTTGGATTGTAACTGCTGAGTGAAACACTAACACAAAAATAGCCTTTGTTTTGTTCTATATTATAACTCATTAACTGCCCACATCTGTGGCTGACTTGGTGAATAGCTCATTATTTATTTCAAATTCTTCTTTAATTATGCTTCTCTTATTATTTCATCTCTAAGCCTCTGCATACATCCACACCCTTCAATGTGTAATGAATTGGTTAAACTGTTAAAACACAGTTCTTTCCTAAAGACTCATCCTTTGCATCGCTTAATTCAGTCCAAAAAAGAAATTGACAAAACTTCTTTTTCACCTAGAGAAAGGTTCAAGAAAATAAAGAATAGGATTGTAAAGAAAATTGTATTAGGAGGAATTTGAATATTCATTGGCTTTTATACTTGGCTTAATCGTTATTGTGCATAATTTTTGTTTTTATACTTAAAAATTTCCATGCTTCTAATTTTTTACAGTATTTTGCTTTAAGTTATGTGTAGAAGTGCTCATTCCCCAAGGTAATGGGGTGAATACAAAGAATAGCATGAGCTTTTTCTGACATTTCTGCAAAGAAAAGAGTTTTATGAGCCTGGCATATATAATCATAGTAATAATTACAATGGTAGTAAGAGTATCTTACTCTTATGTAGCTCTTAGTATGGCTTAAAAAGTGATTTGCATGTTTTAGATAAATAAACTTATTTTTCAAAAACACATCTCCTAGAAGGGTACTATTATTATCTCCATTTTACAGAAGAGAAAAGTAAGGCACAGGGAGTGAAATTTCCTACACGGGTCACACATCTAGTAATTGGTAAAGCTAGAATTAAAATATAAGCTCTCTGGCTTCTAAGATTTAAAATGTTGAATCAATCATAATTTGTCAGGGGGAAAAAAAAAAAAAAACCTAGGGAAAAAAATAAATAAATAAAATGAAACAAAATAAAATAATTTGGATCTTACTAAATGTCAAAGACTTAATTCCTTTTGAATTATAAACAAAAATCACATAGTGATCTATCATTAGAAATTATTTTATGATCTGTCAGCTGTTAAGTTGATTAGGCTCTCCTTTAATTCTGGCAAAAACAAAGAATCACAAATCTCTGAATTTGCTACCAAGTCATTAATCTCAATCACTGCATGAGACCAATACCAACATTTAGAACCCTCCGTTGGTTTGGTACCACAGGTCAGTTTTTGCTTAAAAACTATGAATTATGAATGGGGCAATTGGGAAAAGCTGCAGTCACTGTTGTGTGTGTACTTGGGCAGATCAAATTTAAGAAAGAATAGTTGGGGAAGCCAAAATCTGGAAATTTATTTTGTTAAAGCTATTTCAGTGGCTATGTTTACACTTTGGAAAGTCTTAAACCCTGGTGGGTGGGGGTAAATACAAAAAAGTAGTTCCATATGAAAATTGTTTAATAGAAGTTTTATTTTCAAATATGCATAAGGGAAATCTGTAATCCTGGTAACCAAAAGAGATCCAAGTGTAAATTAATTTTTGGTGTAATTTTTTCCACTGTGTGTCATCTATGTATATCCTTGGTTTATAGCACATATTATGTGGTAATATAAACATTCTACACTAATTTTTCTCTTCTTGCTAACCAGATCAAAGTCATCATTGCACTTAAATTTTCTCAAGTATTTATGTTCACAAGATCACCTCCTCACATTTTTAATTAATTAATTAATATATATTTTAAAGATGTGTGAGAGAGAGAGAAAGCATGTGAGTGTGGTTAGAGGCAGAGAGAGGATCATTTAGCAGATGCTCCTCTCAGAGGGGAACCTGACTTGGGGCTCCAACCCAGAACCCTGATACAGTTACCTGATCTGAAACCAACAGTTGGTTAACCAACTGAACCACCCAGGCTCCCCACCTCCTCCCATTTTAAAGTTTCACTGCCAAACTGAATATACACTATAAGGATGTGCTTACTCTTATACTGGCTTATCAGCTTAGAGCTAGGCAGCCTTTGTTTTTACTGTCTTTACCACCTGTTAGCTATGAGATCCTGTCACTTCTCTGGGCTAGGTTAACTCACTTGAGTAATGGAATAAAGAGAAGTAGCTTCATTTTAGAGTTGATGTGAAGATAACACCGATTATCATATAAAACAATTAGGATAGTGTCGGGGGGGCTGGGTGGCTCAGTGGATTAAGCCTCTGCCTTTGGCTCAGGTTATGATCTCAGGGTCTTGGGATCGAGCCTCACATCAGGCTCTCTGCTTAGCGGGGAGCCTGCTTCCTCCTCTCTCTCTGCCTCTCTGCCTACTTGTGATCTCTGTCAAATAAATAAATAAAATACTATTAAAAAAAAGAATAGTGTCAGGCACATAGTACTTACTTAGTAAACAGTTAAGAATTATTACTATCATTTTATGATATGTTAATAATTTATATACATTAACTATGTGTTATATTCATCATACACAATGGATTTCCTTCAACTTAAATATTCTAAAAAAACTGAAAAAGAAAATTCCATTATGAAGACCATTTTTTGAGTACATATTAACTTCTATCCACCAGGTTGAAGTTTACATGCACCATCTTATTCAAATTCTGAAAAATATTGCAAGGTGGATGTTATAAAAATTTATTTTTAAAGTGAGACTTAGAAAAATTGAACCATTTGGCTACATTTATACCTCTAAAACTGTGATTAAGATTCAGGTATTTCTGTCTACTTGTCCATCCACTGATACACAGATTCTACATGGAAGAATGATACTGAAAACAAAACCAAGGAAAGCTGCCTGTCTGTGCTTAGACTCACCTAATGCATTTATATAAGATGAGAGACATGCTGCCCAGACTGCCCTTCAGGACTGAAGGTCTCGTTTTTCCAGTGACTGTGAAATGTCACTGCAGTGGGCTCACAGCTGAGCCCCCCTCCAGGGATTTCCTTCAGCAGAGAGGAGCTTCTTTTCTTAAGGTTGAGAACTTCCCAGGGGGCAGTGAATACCTGGTCAACACAGTGATGCAGGAGTCTGAGTCCTCTTGTTCTACTTCAGGACATCTCAAAAAGACCATCCCAGGCCCAGAGTTCTGAGGTGATCTGTTGGGGTCTCTGTTGGAACCATATTGCAGTTCAATGGCTTGTTCTGCCCAACCCTGCTTCCCTCCAACTTTACAATTATGACCTCTCCAGCTTTCCCCCATAAAGCACCCTCACTCAAATCTTTGTCTCCAGATATGTTTTCCAAAGAGCCCAAGCTCTGAAACACTCCTTGCTATTTTTGGAATTGTGAGTTAAATCCCCACACCAAAGAAGACTACAGTGCATCTTGTAGAAATGTCCATCCAACTAATCTTTGTACTAGAATTAAAATCTGATTTATTTTGAAATTTTCTCTGAAAAACTTGCTCAGAAAATTATCAGTAGTAACCTCATTACTTTTAAAGGTTTCTATTGGAACTATGTTTTAATAATTCTAATTTTAGTAGTCATCCATCAATACATGACAGTTTAAAAAGTTTTTTTTTTCCTATATAACAGGTTATGTTATACTTAGCCATAGATTTGGAAAAATAAAAACCACATAAGTATGTCTCATACTAAATTCTTTCTCTATCTCTGTGATGATTCTAAACTTGTGAAAAAGAGACAATTACAATATACTGTGTAGAAACAAATGTACTTAAATATAACTCTGGTAAAGGAAGGGGCAGTTTCTATTGAAATTAAAAAGACTATATAAAAATTAGAATTTCTCTAATATTTCAGAAAATAGGGTTTTCTCTTTGCATGAGTTGAAATTCTGGAAATCATCTGGCCCCAACTCTTAATTTTATATATGAAGAAAATAAAGCCCAGTTCAAATAATACCTTTGTAATAGAAAAATTATAAATTCCTGAAAAATCAAGTCTTTTATGAGTATGTTTGTCATCCCTGTAGGTACAAATTTAAGAATTCAAGCAATGGGGGGAAAAAAAAGATCAAAACAAAAAGATACCACTATACACCTATCTGGCCCAAATCCAGAACACTGACAATACTAATGCAGGTGAAGATGTGAAACAACAGGAACTCATTCATTGCTGCTGGCGATAAGTAGGTGCAGCAAAATAGATAGGTTTTTAGGGCATCAAAAATACTTAGTATAATACATAATAATGAATTGTGTCTTTATACATTTTCCCAGACTTATGGTATGTACAAAACCAAGAGTGAACCATAAAGTAGAATATGGATTTGGGGTGATTATGATGTATCAATGTGGGCTCATCAATTGTAATAAATACACTATTCTTGTGGGAATGTATTAGGTAATGCAGGAGGCTATGCATGTGTAGAGAGGGGAAATTTATAGGAAATATTTAACCTTCCCTCTTAATTTTGCTGCGAACCTAACTCCTCTTTAAAAATCTTAAAAAAAAAAAAAAAAAAGAAATCAAGTGTCCAAGACTTATAAGGAATTCCTACAGATCAATTAAAAAGTAAAATAATTGATCCCTCAACAATCAGAAAAAAAAAAAACTTAAAACAATTAAGAGATACTATTAGGCAAGCTACTATTAGGTAAGATACTATTAGGTAAATATAATAAATAATATTATATTTAAATTGAATGCAGTTGACTTTGAGAAGGAAACATTTAATTTTTGCTCCTATTATGTCTGGCATGGTTCTAGATGCTTTATTCTCATTGCTTCTCTTTGTGAAGTCTTAGAGCAAACTAATGAATGAATTTTATTATCATCATCATACAGATGACCAATTTGAAAATCAGAACAATTATGAAACATGCCCCCTACTCCAGGAAAAACAAACAAACAAACAAACAAAAAAACCCACAGGTAAAATTTTTGACCAGGATTAAAAAATTACACTCAAGTTTAACATCTATCATTTTCCTGTCAAGACATATGTATGTGTGTGTGTGTTGGCTGAATGGAAAGATACAGTTTGGTAAAGACAAAACCTTGAGCCCATATCTTGTTAATTTACAAGGATAGATAATATGCTCTAATCTAATCATTTTTATACCCTTATAACTACTAGCAACAGGAGCTTGTTAAAAATGTAACTGAACATTGAAAGACTAAGGTCATATTTTTATATTTAAAATTTGTAATCTTTTCTTAAAGATTTTATTTATTTGACACACAGAGAGAAATCACAGGTAGGCAGAGAGGCAGGCAGAGAGAGAGCGGGAAGCAGGCTCCCCCCGAGTAGAGAGCCTGATGTGGGGCTCAATCTCAGGACCCTGAGATCATGACTTGTGCTGAAGGCAGAGGCTTAACCCACTGAGCCACCCAGGTGTCCCTAAAATCTGTAATATTTTTGAGAACATATTTGGAATTTTGGAAATACATACCTGGTTAATCAGGAGTCATTTTAACCTGCTAAAATATTTGACTTACAGAACACATACACAGAAGCTGGAATATAGCTCTACAAGCTCTACAAGCTAGTAGTTATGAAAATATATGACAACTCTATCATTGTCAATGTCAGATTGCTTTCAATATATTTTGACATGTTGCTATTTTTATCCCAAACGGTTATGAGTCAGAAAAAATTAAGGTTCTAGGGGCAGCCCTTATGCAAAATGAAAACACAGATTGTTCTTTCAATCAAGCTGCCATCTTGGCCTTTGGAGAAAAGTGCTGTAGAGAAAGCAGAGCAGTAGTAAGGAACACTCTTCTGTTTTAGTCTGTTAGAAATCAAATCAGCATAATACCCAAAAAGCTTATAAGTAAACAGTCTTCATGCAAGAAGCCAATTTTACACATTGAAAAAATAAATTTCTGTGCTACACGTTCCAAAACTTGAAAGACAATTTTAAAGGAAAGAAAATATTAGCTATTCAAAGAAATACTGGCTAAATGGCAACTCTTTGAAGCAATACTTAGGTCAAAGGATATACTCAAGTATCAGACACCAAAGCTATTTAAATGGAATAATAATTATAACAACTATAAGAATTAACTCAACTTACTGTCACATTCATGTTCAGTTGGAGTGCCTTTTCACTTATTTGTTTGCTTAATGCCCGCTGATGACAATAAAGTTTATTATGATAATAAATTAATTTAGTCAGGGTTTCTTACGGAACTAAATGTGAAACTCGGATTGAGTAATTTGAAGAAACTTCAGTAAAGGGAGTATTTTCTTTTATTGTGGGCAAGATTTAAGAAAACCAATAGGTGATAGTTTAGTACACTAGAACAGGAGAGATATTACCCAATCTATGTGGGAAAAGAGGAAAAAAAATAAAAAAATAATTTTTGGAGAGGGACATGTGTAGTTGCAGCAACCTACAAAGGATAGAAAGTTGAATATCTAGAAGTTACTTTGGGTAAAGAACCAAAATCATGTGAACCACAAGAGGAATATCTATTGCTTTTTCCATGACATGATTGTCCTTGCAGGTATCGGTATTAATAATATTAGTAACACCAGTATTACTCCTGGGAAAACTTGGAGGCAATTTACAATATATATTTGAGGCCACATTGCAATGTTTCTTCTCAAAAAGACCCAGCTTCTCCTAGGTCAAGGCACTCCAATTCTGTGAATTGTTTATAGCTAGGAACTGAGTACAAGACTACAGTGAGTTAGGTTTCCACTGGTTGATGTTAATATATTTTTGCTGTTATATGTCAAGCAGCCTATTAGTAGCTGATGGTCTGTTTTATTTCTAGCAGTACTATGATGAATTAGGCAACATCATATATACTTTTAGGCACAAACAGTGACCATCATTTCATGTTTATGACTTATTGTGATAATTCCTTCCACCTCATTTCTGGTTAATAGATATCACCTGCTTTTATTGCTTTATTATCTCCTTACTCCTAGTGAGATCAGTTTTAATAAAGCACCCACAGTGATCCCTGGCCCACAGAAGACAGCCACCACTGAACATTTCAGCGATACTTATAGCTCTCTCAACAAAGCATTTCTTAGTATCTTTTAGGTAGTAGCCTTTGATTCCTTTTATTATATGGAAAAGGAGCACCTTAACAGATTGCATGTAACATTTTCTTCTTCCATGCTTTGAATTCTTTTCTCAAAGCATGCCAGGAAGTTCTGGGATTTCCACCTCATTGACTCTAAGCCATTAAAGAATCTAGACTTCATTTAGTACATATGCCACACCAAAGCTGGTACATTAAATATTGAATTTTAGTTTTGTGAAACAATATAAGTAAATTCAACCCAGTATAACATTATGTTTTATCCTTCTTGACTTAGTATCCTAGAATCCAATCTATGCATACTCCTCCAAGCCTAACTGATAGAAGTTGTTAAGCATTTAAAATTTGCTTGTCCATGGCCTCCAAATACAAATCTTGTAATTCCAATTGCATGCTACAGGAATCTGTATTCCCAGACAAGGAAGCTATAGTGCATCCCTCAAATATATGAGCAATCCAATCCCAGAATCCCATTGTGAAGGTTTGTTTTTGAGGCTACTTCTAGGTACGGATTGTAGAACCACTTAGCCTGGATAGTTCTAGATGAGTGTAATGAAGAAAATACAATAAAGTGTTGGTTAGAGTCTATGAAAGTTAAAAAAAAAAAAATCAGTACCGTTGGACTAATTTGGTAGCTTTCAGATTGAAAAGATGAGCATCTTCAATCCCCAAAGTCCTTTGTATACATACTACACCTCCCACTGAGAACAGAATATATTTTTTCTCCTCTTGATTTTGGACTGGCTTATAACTTGCTTTAACCAAGAGAATGTTGTCAAAGTGATGCTGTGTCATATTTACAGCTAGTTCTGAGGAGGTCTGGCAGGTTTACTTTTGCTCTTATGGAGCACTAAGCCACCATGTAAGAAACCTGGCTACCCTCCTGGACAGAGAGGCCCATTTAGGTCTTGGCCTTTCTTAACACCCTAGCTAAAAATCCAGCTGAATTTGGCTGCACATGCTACTCCAATCAACACCACACGGAATTAACAAGACTTGTCCCCAAATCCCTGACATGGCTAAGGGTTCATGACACAATAAATGGTTTTTGTTGCATTAAGCTATAAAGTTTTAGGTCTGTTTGTTACACACAAATAAATATAACTGCATAGCTGGCAAGAGTGGGGTACCATACAGCCCTCAGATCTGAAGGACATGCACTGTGTATGCCCTTCTCAGCTAAGCCCATGTTCTAGCTTCTCTTTGAACTCCCATGCAGAAGTAGTTTCTGAAGCTTCTAAACCTCTAAATCACTTTTTGTGACATACCCTTTATCCTTTATATCAAATAGCTTACATGGTAACTCTTTTAATCAAAAAAAAAAAAAATCAGTCTTTTCTCCCCAGTTGTATTGTCAGTTTCTGGTGCAGGAGACTACTTTTTGAAATTGTACACACTGTGGAAAATATCTCCCTGAAATACAGTAGGCATCAAGATAGATAAGACCTTACACAGGGATGTTCATCAAAGAGTAGCCAAAATAAGTTAAACATGACTTTAAATTCTATTAATAGAGTAGTAATTAAACAAAGCACATTTGCACTCAATGATAGATCAATATATCTATTGATAAATAGAGGGTAACTACTATATTCATGAAAAACATGAGTTTTTTCTTTAAAGATTTTATTTATTTATTTGACAGACAGAGATCACAAGTAGGCAGAGAGACAGGCAGAGAGAGAAGGGGAAGCAGGCTCCCCGCTGAGCAGAAAGCCCGATGCGGGGCTCGATCCCAGGACCCTGGGATCATGACCTGAGCTGAAGGCAGAGGCTTTAACCCACTGAGCCACCCAGGTGCCCCTCGCACCTTTTTGATGTGATTTAGATAACAAATTGAACTCAAGATGATCATGATCAATACATACAATCTTCCAGTAGAGATTCAAATCAAGAAAATATATGTGTTTACCCAGGGAAGAAATAACCAAGAGTGGCAATGCTTCCATTTAAAAGTCTACTGACCATATTATACTTTCCCTTATAGCCATTTAAAACAATATGTTGAGTGATTTAGTAACTAATTTTCCTGTGCAATGGCTAATTAAATAAAAATTCAATGCAAAATATCATAGTAGTATAAAAAATTAAATGTCCTATTTACCTTTCTAAAATTAATTGAGTCATATAACAACTGGTCTTAGTTTTCTAATGTGAATACGTTCATGAAATCCTGGGAGAGGTATAGTTTTATATGATCTTTAAGTGCTGGTCAGTATCATTTGTTACTTTCCAGCAAAGATAGGAATACTATTCTAATTCACATCAAAATGTTCATGTTCCATAGAAGACAAACTTGTGTTTATTAATGGTTTATAATTTTTTGTGTGTGTGGGAGAGGAAAGACTTTTCTGTTTTATGTTTCTATACTGTTTGAACTTTTATTATGAATCTGTATTACTTAAATATTGAAAAACTAGTTTGATTTTTATTGAAAAGAGTAAAGATTAAATTGCCATATCTTAATACTGTTGCCTCTTGGGGGAAGGTGACTTTTTTTTTTTAATTGAAGTATCATTGACATACAGTATTATATTAGTTTCAGGGGTACTACATAGTGATTCAACAATTATATACATTAGGTAATAACCATTTAGTAGAGTTAACACAGTCCTTCTGAATTCATGGAGAAGATAAGTCTAATTATGGTAGGTTGAAATGACTTCCATTTGGAGACAAGATTATCAATGAATAGTAACAAAAACTTTTCATCCTTGAAAACTATAATGAACTTTTGATTATCATGTCCAAATTTGTCATATATACATATAGGAATAATTTTTGTGAGCTCTTGAATGGTTTGTGTTCTCAAATCTCTGTAACACTCACAGTGTGAATTCAACCTGTGAATAGTTCCTATACATCTACTTCAAATGCAAAATTTCAAGCCAGTTTTGTCCTTAAGTATATAGGCAGTCTGATCCAGCACCAAATAGGTTGTTTTTCAAATTCTGTTCTGTTGTGTAAATTGTACTTCCATCTGGCCTTCTAATCCCTTTATGACTAAAGATTATTTTATTCATGATATCAATAAATTTTATACAAATACTCATTAAAAGGAATCCTACCAATGGCTAGGTGACCTGTTGGAAAAAAATACTAATTATATAACAACAAAAAAATATTGTAAACCCCTACATTAGTTTCTATCTATGGATTTTACATTTTACTCAAATGAACATATAAAGCCATTCTCTATACTCAAAAATAATACTTTATCCAGAATAGAGTTAAGCAATGGGGTTAGGCAATAAAATGCATGGCCAAGAAATGGACTAAGACTTAAGTAAACCTAACATATATAAAGAAAAGAAAGATTTAACATAGATTTGTTTGGTAAGTGAAAATGTTGTAGCAAGGTAGCAAGGTGGATAGTGTATAAATCATGAACATCCTCCTTATTGGTTCTGTGCTCCTGTGCTAGTCAATTACATTTTTTTTTGAAAATTTGGTTTCTTTATTTCTAAAATGTGAAAAATAAGGTTTATAAAAGTATTGTATAGTTACAGACATAATATCCATCTTTAACCAGATCTACATTAAAGCTTATATAAAACTGGCATTCAAATAAATGATTAATGTCATTAATATATTAAATGTTAATATAGTTGTATAATAAATATGTTTTATCATAGATTAATGAATGTCAATAATACTAATACTAATAACACCTGGCTCTCTATTTCATCTCACTTCAGCAACATATAATTAAGGAAACTTCTTATTTATTTCCTTTATAAATACTTGTTAAATATCTACAGTGTGATAGGCACCATTTTAACTATAGAGTTATACAAGAGAAATGACCTTTAATATTATGGAGATTTTATTCTAGTGAAGGGAATCAGAAATAACCAGTAATAAAAGAAATAAGTTAAGAGTAAACAGATAAGAAAATATTAGAAAACAGTAAGAGTTGCTGAGTGGCTACTCAAGTTGAGTGGTTAGAAAAGCTCTCCATTCTGTTAATATTTATAAAACGTTTATTGAACATTTGACTTATATTTATTGCCTGCCATCAAAGAGAAGAGGCATAGTGGCTAGGAATTTCAGGTCCACAGTTGACTTCCCACAGTTGTTCCTTTTTTTTCCACAGAGTCTCATATTTGAATAAGTTGTTCAAAATTTTTAAACCTTTATATTCTCATCATTACAATTAATAATAATAATATGCATATTGTAGTCTTTCTGACGATCATATGAAATAATCTGCAAAACCTAATACCAGCATTCATCATATACCAATGGTATTATTTATTTATTTTAAAGATTTTACTTATTTATTTATTTGAGAGAGGGAACAAGGTTGAGGGGGTGAGAGAGGGAGAAGCAGGCTTCCTGCTCGGAAGCCCAGTGTGGGTCTCCATCTGAGGCACCTAGGATCATGACCTGAGCTGAAGGCAGACGCTTAATGACTAAGCCACTCAGACGCCCCTCAATGCTTTTATTTTGACCAGTATGATATAAGAAAGTGAGAAATAAAAAGGAGACCACATATTATGTGTTCTGAAGAAACAGTTTTCTTCTACCTTGAGTAAATAATAGAATCAAAATCCAGATGGAAGCCTATTGAGTATTTTCTTGAATCAAATGAGTTATCCAGAGAGTGGGGGTATAGTGTGTCCATCTTATAGGAGAAAAAAAAATTCTATGAAATGTTTTTCATCATAAATCTTATTTGGAGTTAATTAAAATAACCTACATCAAGTAAATCCATCATTCTATCCCTAGAACGAATCCACCAGTAATGGAAACATTTCTACTCCATTAAATGTGTGCTTATTTATAGCTTTAAATTTTGAAACCAATTTTCCATCTAGACAAGGACACTTTGATGTACTTATTTAGTCAGTCTTAAAGGTTAGATAATGCCCTCATTCTCTTCTGATTTTGATATCGTAGTACCTCAATTTCTCTATGGCTGTCTTATAGCATAATTTCAAAGTAGTGGGTTTTTATTGCATTTTATTATTTTATTGCATATTACTGATCTTTGTTGCATTAATAACTTATCTGAGAGTCTGAGTGTCCTATGAATAAAGCTCTGCTGTGAAAGTTGAATACTAATAATAGTTCTTCCAGAAATCAGTTATTCTCTGTCTTCTTGCATGAAATTCATCTTATACTTGGCTTAGGCCCTTTGGCTAATTATGTACTCATTTTTATGTCGTGAATGCCTACCATGTTCTGAACATAGTGTCATGTTTCTCCTATCTAGACTGACATTCCATTTTTAACCTGCTCTGAGGCGTAAACCTATAAACCTATTTGTCATATTAGAACAAGTTTCCCAGGGTTTGTTTCTTAGGGAACTCAATAATACTCTTGAGTTGGGGAAACCCTTGCAAACCACCCACAATCAAATCTTATGATTATAAAACATATTATTTGATTTATATCATAATAATCATCTTTGGACTCACATTTTCATATGAAGGGAGTATTTAAATCTATGTTTCACATTTTCTAAGTGCTGTTCTGGTTCTTTTTAAGTTCAGCCACTGAGTTGATAGGGCTTAGAGGAAAACAAAATGGATTTATTCATCACTGAACACAATTAATTGTATATTGGCCTCTTTAGGAATGGAGTTAGATAAAATGACTTAATCACAATTTTTCAGGGGAAAATTATAAATAATTAACCACTCTGACTATGACTCCGATAAAAGAAAGTGAAATTCAGCACATCCAAGCAAATGACAATCAGATAAGGAAATTACTTATAAGGAATATTCCATTATTATAACGGATTCTGCCCCATATAGCAATACCTACTGGTTGAGGTTACTATTTTTCAATACAGATCTATGCAGAATAAGACTGATAGTCAAGTCTAGGTGCACAAATACCCTAAATATATTGCAAGTTCCTCTATTATGTATTACATATATTAATATTTTTACTTTTCATACTTGCCTATTTCAGAAAACTCAAAAATGAATGTGAAACCTTGCATTATAATCAAATCACTAAAATTGAAGCAGTTTTAGAATCTCAACTCACTGCAGACTATATGTTGGACAAAGCCATGGAGTATCATTGGTGCAAGGATTTGTCAAGTATGGCTAATGTTTTGATACATTTGCCTCCACCTAAGATTCAGAGACACATATTTGGGAAGAGGCATATTTATTGATGCTCCCCAGGAATAATATAATTTCCTGATAAAGCATTTACTTCAAATACTAAGTCTGCTCATTTCATGTATATTTAAAACATTGATAAATGTCTTATACAGTGGAACATTCAACCAAAACAAATAAACATACTGTATTATTTGTTAGGGGTGCGATAACAAAATACAATAGGCATTGTGGCTTAAACTACACACATTTGTTTTTTCACAGTTCTGAAAGGTGACATTTCAAGATTTTCAGCAGGTTTGGTTTTCTCTGAGGTCTCTCTGCCTCGCCAATGGCTTCCTTCTTTCTGCCTCTTCATAGGTGTATCCCTGTATCTCTTCTTATAAGGACATCAGTTATATGGGATTAGGGTCTCACCCTAAAGACCTCATTTAATTTCACTACAGCTTTAAAGACCATCTTGGGGTTTGGACTTCAACATATTAATTTTAGGGGGACACAACTCAGTCCATAACAAAACAAAATAAGACTAAAGAAAACACGTTTGTTCCTAAAATAAATCCCTAAAATTATTATGCTGTTTCTTTAATCTTATTTAGAAGACTATGCTTCCCAGAACTGTTTGCATCTAGGTTACTAGGTATTAGATACATGCTACCAATTAGATGTTGTCATGTGAAATCTTGAAGGTTGAGTGTCCTGATGGCCCTCTTCTTGCATGCCTTGGTTATTATCTTCTTGTAAGAAAGTTCATATATACAGTGGGTCTTCCTGAGGTGTTTGTTCTTTTCATATTTACTTAATATATCCTAGGTGTTAAGAGCCTAAACATTTATACTCCAGGCTTCTGACACTTGTAGTAGCAATGACTTCTTTCTAATCTAACTCTAGAATTAGCTTCAAATGGAAGAGCACTCATAATATAATAATTTGCTAAGGTTCTCAAAATAATTCTAAGATATCAATCTAGAACTTGTTATTTGACCCATTCTATTATCTCAGATAAATTCCTGTATTAAAGTTCTTGTTTAAGGTACTGAGGGTGCCTTTTTTTCCTACACTGAGTTCTCACTGATACAGATATAAAGCTCTTCCCCTCACAATCTCCTTCTACAACTCTATTCTGTACTCTCCATCTAGAACATTCCTCTTTGCATATATATATATATATGTATATATATATATGCCTATTTTTATTCATTCATCAATATTTAGATCAGAAATTATTCCCCATATATAATTTTAATAGCCCAACTGCAAGATCATAGTTATAACTTTTTTTGCTGGGATAAATGCCTCATCCAGTACTTTAAAAAATTTAAAAACTTGGAAACAAATGAACACTGTTGGAATGGGATTCAGCTGGTTTCCATCAACTAAAGTGTCAACCCCTTATAAGATCCCAAATTATTGTGGGATAAAACCTCTCCTTTGTAAGAATCTGAAACAATAATTTAAAGAATTTCTTTCACAATGTGTTGACAACTCAAATAGAAAATATAGAATGGGGTCAGAGAGAAAAGAAGAGAGAGAGCAAGTGCTGTGCTCTGAAGCTTCATCTACTCTTTGGGGAAGAGGGAGGAATGTGCTACAGCCTGAGCTCAAACCTATTGAAAGAGGTTTCACAAAGAGCGCTTAGAACATTTTAAAGATTTCTCTTTATATGAGAGACACAGAGAACTGGGATCTTAACTGCATCTATATAAAGTGAACTGTGGATAAAATACAGAGAGTAGGAATTGATGCCTAAGTGCATTGGTAACTGTAAAGAGAGAGTGGTGGGTGTTGGGAGCAGAGCATTATGTCAGAGTTTGAGTAAACCAAACATGCTTGGGTGTTCCCATTGTACCAAATGCAGGCTTTTGCCTTGCAAAACCACAGTGTATGTAGTCATCTTTGGATCTGAAAGCACAAAAAAGCATGAACAAAAAATGCCAGAGTTGAACCACTAGCTGCCCAGGCCTAAAGAATTTATGAACCATCAGTTGGAATAGAGTTCCTTCTTCTCTCCAAGTCAAAAGAACTGTAGTAGAGAGAAGTCAGGCAGAATCAAGGGAAGGCAAGAGCTTGTAGAATCTTCTTGAGAATTGAGAACAAAGGGTAATATTTAAGCAACGGTTAGACTCCAACACAACAAAGAAAAAAGATGATTTGTAAAATTCCTATTTAAGAAAGAACAGTCCTGGGGCTCAGTCAGTTAAGCAACTACCTTCGGCTCAGGTCATGAAGTCAGTGTCCTGGCATTGAGCTCCCCATCAGGCTCTCTGCTCAGTGAGGAGTCTGCTTCTCCCTCTCCCTCTGTCCCTCCTCCCTGCTTGTGCTCTCTCTCTCTTAAATCAATAAATAATATCTT
Source organism: Mustela erminea (assembly GCF_009829155.1). Classification (NCBI taxonomy): domain Eukaryota; kingdom Metazoa; phylum Chordata; class Mammalia; order Carnivora; family Mustelidae; genus Mustela; species Mustela erminea. Next base: position 123,646,075 of record NC_045615.1, on the reverse strand, counting down.
AAAAAAAAAAAAAAACTTTAAAAAAGCAAGCAAGCAAGCAAGCAAGCAAGCACAGTCCTGCCACCATTCTTCTCTGCTCAAATCAGCTGTAGGTGTGTGGAACTTGGAGTTTTGTTTATGACATGGAACTAGATATCCTATTTTCTGAATCAATACTGCTGCACTTCACTTCTAAAAGTATCTTTAGGACAGTATATTTCTTAAGGGCAACCAGTATAGCCTTGGGTTTAGCAAAAGTTTTCATACATGAACAAGGGAAACTAATTCCCTGAATAACATATAAGTAAAGGAGAGTAGACAAAAGTATTCTGGTATTTTTATTACTTTATGAATCATATATGCAGACATATTAAACAGGACATAATAGACAAAACAACCATAACATAGACAATTCATTTCCTTCCAGCTATTGCTCTATTTTTCTGCTTCATGTTTGCAGCCAAATTTGTTTCAGCAGTGATTTGCTTCTATTTTTCTAATACCTTACTTAACTCTTCAGCCTATACTATTTCTCCCTCACCCACAAACCCTATTTAGTTCTAAAATTACAAAAACCTCAATATTCCCAAATATGAGAGATACACTTGCCGTTCTTTCATTCTTGACAACTTTTCTTAGTTCTCTTCATGTCAAAGACCATTCTTTGATCATCTTTACTATTCAAATTTAAACATTGTCATTTCTATAAAGAAACTTCTGGGACTCTCTACTTATGTTTTTTTTGTTTGTTTGTTTTCACTCTTTCTATTAGAATGTGTCTGCCTATTGATTTATGTACTATTTTTTTAAAGATTTTTGTTTATTTGACAGAAAGAGGTCAAAAGTAGGCAGAGAAGCAGGCAGAGAGAAAGGGAGAAACAGGTTCCCTGCTGAGCAGAGAGCCCGATGTGGGGCTCGATCCCAGGACCCTGGGATCATGACCTGAGCCGAAGGCAGAGGCTTAACCCACTGAACTACCCAGGTGCCCCTTTACTATTTTTTTTATGGATAAATCTCATCCTCTGGATTCCAATACTCTCAATCTATCTCTACAAGAGTTCTATCTCAGAAGTGTCTCAAATGTAATATATCCTTATCAAACTTCTTGATATAAATTACTGAAATCTATTTGTCCACTTTATTCATTCCATTAAATCACATCATTATTAAGACAACCCTTGATATCTACATAAATTTACTTCTGTCTCTAAAAATAAAATTCTGTCCTGATGAGGATTACTCACAACAACCAAAAAACAAACCCAAAAGTCCATCAAATGATGACTGGATTAGACAATGCAGAATAGCCATACAATCCAATATTATTCAGCAATAAAAAGGAATGAAGTACATAATGTACACTACAACATAGGAACCTTGCTAAATATTATGTTAAGTGAAATCAACCTGTCATAGAAGACCATATATTGTATGACTGCATTTAATTGTAGTCCAATGATAGGAAATGTCCAAGATCAGAGAATTTAGAGACAAAAAGCAGCTTAGTAGACTTCCTGGTTGTTTAGGACTCAGAGGAGTGTTTGGGAGAAGAGTGGTTGCTAGTAGATACTGGGTTTTTTTGTTTTTGTTTTTGTTTTTTTGAGGGGAGGGCAGGGGGTAAGGGACGTTTTAAAATCATTTTGATAGTGAAGAAACTAAAAACTATCAAATTTTGCTCTTTAAATAAGCAGATTTTGTATTATGTAAATTGCATCACAATTAACCTGTTTTAAAAAATAAATATAAAAAAATTAATTGCTTACAAATACAGATCCTTCAGAATCTATCCTTGCTACTTTTCTTATCTCTAGTTAACTATCCACCACTCATTTTCTCTAGCCACATTTTTTTCTGTTCATTTCTGAAAATCTATGAACATTTGTGTGTTTTTTCTGCTGTCTTAATACCACTACACAGTCTATGTTCTCTGTTCTAAAATATCTTGACTCATTAGATCACTGTTTCTTTGGCATTGTTCAAATCCCAGCATGAATTTATCAACTCAGACAGGTTTACTCTCCCCATGGCATCATAACCAGTTCATTCTGACCTTAGCTATCACAACATTGTCTTCATTATACTTCAGAGGATTGTCTGATTTTTTAATCTGTTTATTGTCAGTTTCCTTCCACTAGAATGTGGGCTTTAGGAACACGATGACCATGTGATCTTCATTCTCCTCTGTAGCCAGTGCCTACTATTATACTTGACATGAAATAGGCTCAATTATTAATTGTTAAATAAATAAGAAGAAAACATTTGCTGCATTCCCTGTGCCTACGTGGCAACTAAAATCTAATAGTGAAAAAAAATGCTAGGCTAAATGTCAGAATGAATAATAATTCTGTTGTCAGTAGTGACTGGATAAATAACTTTGAAAGAGGTTTTTGAAGTCCCACATCCTCATTTTTCTCCACTCCAAAATCATGACCTTGATACCTGGCCCACCTACAATATAAGATGGACAATAATTTCCAACAAAATAAAAAAAAAGTTAGGCTTTTATAAATCATAAAATAATGCTCAAATAAGAATGATATTACAACAATAGACTGAGACACTACAAGGCAATTTAAAAAATTCTTCCCTTGCTATCAATGGATTTCTTTCCTCTATCAGGGTTTTCTTAGTCACAGATAACAACCTGGATCTTTTCTGTATTACTCTACTTCAAAACTAAGGTTAGCATTTGCTGTGCCATTGATTTTCTTTTAAGAATACTATTAACTTTCCAATAGATTATTATCTCTCTCCACCTACCTATTCACCATCAGAACTGAGCTAGGTCTTTTGGAAAATTCATGAGTATAGAACAATTTGACTTTAACAATTGTTTTGACCATTCAGTTTTCTTTCACAATTTTTATAAAGACTTCTGTTTTTCCTTAAACCTATAATTTAAAATGTCTTGAATGGCAATGACAATGATATACCTTTTCTCACTATTTATAGTTTTACAAAGGGTGGTTTACAGAACACTTTGAAATATATTATGTTATATGATTGTAACAATAATTTTATTCTCCCTTTACAAATGGTAATATTGACAATCAAGAAGTTTAGCATTTTGCTTGAGTTGACAAAGAAGGTAGAGTGCACAGAATTTAAACTGAAAATTTATTATTATTAACTGATAAACTCTTATTAAAGAATTAAAGCAGATCCCAGTTTTCCTGTTTTCATCACTTTGCCTCCTGTCCTTTGTTTGTATTCTCTTGTCTCTCTTCTCCATTCCCATACTTTTCCTTTCTTATCCCACACCCCTGAAACTTAACTGGCATGAGACAGTTTACAAACAACTCACAAATCTTACAAAGATAGTTCTCGAAATAACTACCCTGACAGCTGCCAAAATAAGATTGTACCAAAGATTCTGAACCAGAGACAAGAAAAACAAATAATCTCCCAACTGTACCAACCACAGCTTTTGTAGCAGTTTACAAAAAAAAGAAAATAGTGAGCTGAGAAAGATCCTAAGTCACACAGTCTTCCCTTCCCTATAAGATACCCCATAAAATAGCATAAAACTGCCTATAAAACTCCAATCTTTCTTAGTTCCTTGAGTTTCCTGGCTTAAGGTGTTCTCTGATGTGGGTTAGCTGATTAAAGCCCTCAACCTCTATTTAATAAAAATTTTAAAATATTTTATTTATTTATTTTGAAGAGGGGGAAGAAGAGGGGATAGAGAGAATCTCAAGCAGACTGCATGCTGAGAGCAAAGCATGAAAGGTTTAATCTCACAATCCTGAGATCATGGCCTGAGCTAAAATTAAGAGTCAGTCACTTAACTGACGGAACCACTCAGTGCCCCTCTATTTGACTGATTTTTGCATTTTTTTCTAACCTTGATGCTATTTAGGAGCAGAAAAAAATTAATTTTTAATTTATTTTTTTACATATAAGTCACATTTCTTCAGACCTAATCAAAATCTCTTGTTCATAGTAGGCTGTCAATATGATCAGAAAGATTCATAATCATTTCGTAGTTCAGTGAAACCAAGTCATAATTACATACATTGTGCATTTCCCAGACATCATTAGAAACCACATAAAATGAGTTATTGTTTTACATGCTAAAGATATTACCCATATTTCTCTAGTGAATATTTATTAGTATATTTTTAGCATGTTATAGTCTTGTGTGACATTCACTCACTATGACCTCTCTCCTAATTCAAGAATATAAAACCTTGACCTGAATTCACACATGAAATCAATTACTGTTTTAAGAGTATCCCTGAACACTTCGGAGGTGAGATATGGATTAAACTCTCAACTTCCTCATGAAAGTGTTGTTGTTATGCTTAGATTACATAATTTATGTAAGAATCCCCAATTATCATATAGGTCACAAAGAATGTGGTTTGTAATCATTTTTTAAAAGCTCCATAACGTAGTGTTAGGAACTTGAGGTCAATAGATTATGAAAAGATGATATGCAAAGAGAAAGGAAAGGACCTAAAACAAGTGAATATTCATGATTTTAACTAATCCTAGTTTTGTGCACTTAAGTTTAAGAATATAAGACTGAAAGTCAACCTTGCAAGTGTTCTAGTATCTTTGATTTATGAACTAGCACAAAATACAGTAATGAAGAAATGCACTTGATTCAATAGTGTCAATAATAATATGGAAGCATTTTTATATTTTATTATAAATATTCCCAAAGAAAATAGAAAAACTTCATATTCGATATTTTAACGAAAACATTGATAAGAATTGATCCCCCAAAGAGATCTGATTTCAGGTTGTTAGATTAGAAAATTAAAATATTTTAATAATTTTTTGTAGTTTCACATTTTTGTTAAAATTCCAGTTAATATATAGTATAATATTAGTTTTAGGAGTAGAATTTAGTGACTCATTACTTACATATCACACCCAGTGCTCATCACAAGTGCCCTCCTTAATACCCATCACCCATTTAAGTCAACTTCCTACCTGCCTCCTCTCTGGCAAACCTCAGTTTGTTCTCCATAGTTAAGAATCTGTTTTATGATTTACCTCTCTCTCTGTTTCCCTACTCTGCCTGTATTCATCTGCTTCATTTCTTAAATTCCACATATGAGTGAAATAATATATTTATCTCTTATTTAGCTTAGAATAATACACTCCACTACATCCACACCATTGCAAATTTCAAAATTTCATTCTTTTTTATGGCTGAATAATATTACATTATATATATATAACATTTGAGTAAATACTTAGTAGTGCAATTAGTGGATCATAGGGTAATTCTATTTCTAACTTTTTGAGGAAACTCCATATTGCTTTTAGGAATGGCTGTACCAGTTTGCATTCCTACCAAAATGTAATAGGGTTCTCCTTTCTCTGCATCCTCACTAACACTTGTTATTTCCTACCATTCTGACAGAGGTGAGGTGGTGCCTCATTATAGTTTTCATTGTATTTCCCTGATGATCTTTTCATGTGTCTGTTAGACATCTGTATGCCATCTTACTAGACATGTCTCTGAAGGCAAGGGAAACAAAAGCAAAGATGAACTATTAGTACTTAATCAAAATAAAAACCTTCTGCACAGTGAAGGAAACAATCACCAAAACTAAAAGACAACCTATGGAATGGAAGAAGATACTTGCAAGTGACATATCTGATAAAGGGTTACTATCCAAAATCTATAAAACTATCAAACTAGGGGCACCTGGGTGGCTAAATCTGTTAAGCATCTGTCGTCAGCTCAGATTATAATCTCAGGGTCCTGGGATTGAGCACCCCGAGTCCTACTCCCTGCTTAGCATGGAGTATGCTCCCCCTCTCCTTCTACAACTCTCCCAGCTTGTGCTCTCTCTCTCTTTCTCCTTCTCCATCAAATAAATAAATGTAATCCTATTTTTAAAGAACTAACCGAACTCAAACTCAAAACAAATAATCGTTAATAAATGGGTAAAACATTTTAAGAATTATGATAGAGCAAACTATCTCATATCCATAGTCAAATTTTCCAATAAAGTTGAATTTAAGTAATTTGCTTTTGTATTGTGAATATGCAAAAAAAACCCTGATATTTGAATGGAAAAATATATTTTCAATATAAAATTTTCCTTAAAACAAAACTTTACAAATAAGTTACGAAGGTTTATGAATCTTTTTTTGACTTTGTAAACAATTTTTATTTCATTTTATTTTGTTATGTTCTATTAGCCAACATTAGCACATCAGTAATTTTTGAGGTAGTGTTCAGTGATTCATTAGTCATGTATAACACCCAGTGCTCATCACATCATGTGCCTTCCTTAATACCCATCACCTGTTTTCCCCATCCTCTTCCTTCTGTAACCTTCAGTTTGTTTCCCAGAGTCCAGAACCTCTCATGGCTTGTCTCCTTCTCTGAATTCTTCCCATTCAGTTTTCCCTTTAGTCCTCTGTGCTATTCCTTATATTCCACATATGAGTGAAACCATATGCTAGTTGTCTTTCTCTGCCTGACTTATTTCACCTAGCACAATCCCCTCCAGTTCCATCCATGTCGATGAGAAAGGTAGGTATTTGTCCTTTCTGATGGCTAATATTCCATTGTATATATGCACCACATCTTCTTTATCTATTAATCTGTTGAAGGGCATCTTGACTCCTTCCACAGTTTGGCGATTGTGGACATTGCTGCTATGAACATTGGGGTGCATGTGCCCCTTATAAGTTTTATAAAGCTTATTAAAAGATACACAACACATATGCAAATTTACAAGTTTATATTTATTTATGGAACTCAAGTAAATGACAAAAATTTAAACACACAACTCATATTCATAACAATTGATAAAGTAAGCATTATTTGAAACATACTAGTGTTTCAAATAATTTAAACAAACATCAGTATTAAAAATTGTGATTTCTATGTGATGGAACAAAGTTATGTATTTTACTGCATCTGGTAGCTATGTCAGACTAAACAAAGACTATAACCAAGAAAAATAAATATTTTATACATAACCCAAAGCACATATTTCTTAATTAGTATTAATAACACCTCTTTTCAATTTATATAAACTAACTAAATTACCTAAACCCACAAAGCTAGTAAATATCAAAGTGAGGCTTCCAGAACTGGTCTATAACTACAGAGTCTGAGTGCTGGTGAGAGGAAGTATTTCGGTTTCCATTTGAAAGAAGGAAGAAGTACTATATATATATATATATATATATATATATATATATATGAACTTAGTTTCATTTGATTTAATGATTTGGAGGTTAATTATGTCTTAGTCAACTTGGGCTGCCATAACAAAATATTATACTGGGTGACTTAAACAAGATAAATTTATTTCTCACAGTTCTGGAGGTGGGAAAATCCAGTGTTAATTAAGGTGCCAGCTAATTTGGTTTCTGGTGAGAGTTGTCTCCTTGGCTTGCAGACAGCTGCTTTCTTGCTGTGTGTTCACATGACCTTTCCTCAGTGCATATTTACATGTAGAAAAAGAGACCTCTCTCCTTCTCTTCTTAGAAGGCCACCGATCCTATTAGATTAGAACCTTATCCTGTGACCTTATTTAACCTTAATTACCTCCTAAAAGCATTATCTCCAAATCCAGTGACATTGAGGGTTAAAGGTTCAAGATAGAATTTTTAGGGAGACATCAGTGTGCCTGTGGTAAAGCACATATAGTAGTCTTCACCTAACACTTGCCTTATTTGTGGTTTAACTTTCCAAAGTTTCAGCTACCCATAGCCAGCTGTGGTCTAGAAGCAGAGGATTCTCCTTCTGATTTAGAATCAAAAGGTCAGTAGAAGCCTAACACTGTCACAAGGCCTCTTTCACCTCGCTTATCATGTAGACATTTTATCATCTCATACCATCACAAGAAAAAAAATAAGTAAGTATAGTACAATATGATTTTTTGAGAGAGAGACCACATTCACATAACTTTAAGTATATTATAATTACTCTATTTTGTACTCTACATTTCTTAATGTCTTCCTGTGCATAATTTATAAATTTATAAATTAAAATTTGTCCTAGACCTGTATATATAAGGTTTGGTACTATCTGTGATTTCAGGCATCTGCAGAGGGTCTTGGAAAATACAGCCTGCAGACAAGAGGTGGGGCTACTCTACTGCCTTTTGGTACCACCATATAATCTCTAAAAGGGTTCTGTTGGGGAGCCAGAGGAATTCCTGCAAAACACATGTATTATCTCAAATTAATAATTTTAGAAGATCTTATATTCTTCCTACCAGAAAATCAAACAAGACAAAGTTTGTTATTTTTAGATAAAATTGACCTTTCAGTACAAAATGAATTGGCACTCAGTGGTCTCTTATGTAAAGCACAGCTAATAAGAGGGAAAATGAAGTGATTAAAGAACACTTCAGAATTAGGACTTGGACCATAATTGTCCACAAGTCAAGACCAAAACTATGAATAATGAATATCATGTAAGAGAGGTTAGAGATAATGCTGGAGGAAAGTGTTGTCTAACTTAATTAACAATCCAAGATAAAGAGTTTTCAATGAGAGATTTGAATTTCATATTTGTGTGTGTGTGTGTCTGTGTGTATAATATGTTATCTTAATTTATTAAATAATAGTTTTCTTGACCAGCATATAAATTTGGCATTGTTTATTGAACCATGATTCTTGCAGGTTAGAAATTGCTCTTGATTCAAGATAATATATCCATTGAAATTTGACCATTGATTAAGAATACTATTGGAATTTCAGCTGTCTTGTCATTTTTAATTAAACTTTTGAAACTTTACACTTTAATTTACAATGTGCAGGGCATTTATGTCCCACGTATTCTCATACCACTCTTAGTTTTCCTAAATGAATAAAATTATGATCAGTTCATTGATTTTTAAAATGTTTTGTAAACTAGAAATTCTAATTAAAAACAGAATGTACCATGAGCCTTAAAAGCTGATTTCATCCCAATTTTCTGTGCATATAAGACCCGCAATAGAAATAATTTCTGAATAGCTATACCTGAAAGTGTATTGCTGCTCCTTCCAGTAGAAGGTGGACTTCTCCATTTTGAGATATTCTCATCTAAAGTCCATTAGGCTCACTCACCCAGTTCAAGACTGAATTTTCAGTTTCATAATTTATGGCCAAAAAAACTTACACAGGAAACGTGTGTCTATGATTTAGTTTATGGAACTTCAATCCCATTTGGGACATTGGCATTAAACTAATTAAACTACTCAGCAACAAACTAGAACTGAGGAAAGAGAGAATCACCTTTCTAAAATAGTTTCAACTGACTTTAATTGGAATGTTTGAATAGGTATTTATCTAATGACAATTCAACCTGAAACAGAAATGTTTATACATTAATAGACCATCATCATTATCTTGCATTTTCAAAAGCACTCAGGCCATCTCCACCAAATCAAATAGAAGACTATATATAATTAAGGCAAGTCTGCTTAATGAAAATAAATGGAAAACAAATATTTTGAAGCCAATTAACTGAACATAACAGAAATGTGGTTGATGGTGTCTTACACTCCTTTATTTTATAAAAATAAACATAGCTTAGTGCTCATAGTATGAATATAAAAATGATGCATTTTTTAGAAACATTTATCTTCACATTTAAACATTTATTAACAACTGCTCCTTACTAAAAAGTAGCCATAGGCAAAGTTTAAATTGTGAAATTCACCCACATTAGAATTTTGGGGGCCCATGGACAAAGATGAAAACATACACTTCGTCCAGTTTCTTAACTGGAAAGTTCTGAGTGACATTAATTTATGGTTTTGGAAGCGAATCACCTCTGGCCTGGAACTAGAAGTGGAAAATATTAGCTGTAACATAAATTTTAAGGAAAAAAATCAAGCAATTTAAAATAATGCTGAGCTAAATTTTTCCTCTGAAGAACTCCCACACTGTGTTTTATAACCGATTTGTTGCAAAGATTCATTCAAAAATTAGTTTTAGGCACTGACTTTGTAAGTTCAGAAATATGAAAAATAATACCCAACTTTTGGTAATAACTAGATTGTTATATTTAGTAATAATTTATGATTTTTAAGGTAATCAGTGTGGAGCTAGTAAGTAAAATACAGTAGCTTGTCTATTGTTACATAGTATAACAATATTATTATGTGTAGTATTACTCCAAAGGGGTATTTTCTGGGAAAGTTATATTCATTAAACATCTTACAAAATTCAAGAAAATGCTAACAAACCCAATATTCACATACACAAGAATAACTACCAAGAAAGACCAAGAATATTCTCCTAATTATTTTATTCCCTCACTTTTGCTTTATGCTTGAGTTTCTATCACCTGTGCTCTGAGCTATCTGGAGTTTAGATAAGGTTCTATCAACCACAGGCAAACAATCAAGTAAAAGCACTCAGCCTCTATACTTAATTTCATTTGTTTAGGTAGTATAATTTTATGCTTTAATTGAGTATAATGGGTATTTGGTAAACTGGATTTTTTAAAATAGGGGAAATCTAGCATGCACAGAGTAAATATAAATATGTAAATTAACAAAGTCTGAGTTTAACAGTGCTTGCACCCCGAAACAATGTCAAATCATTTTATCAAGTTTGGAATTTTTTTTAATATTACATCTTAGTAAGACTATATTTTAATGATAGGGTTAGAAATTTAGAATGGTAGGATTTCCATATTATTGGACAAATAAACTAAATGATTACAAATATCTAGCTAACTAGAATTCATTCCTTACTATAGCTCTTTTGTGTATGGAACGGTATCTTTTCCTTAGTTAATTTAAATATTTCACTACATGGTAACTTATAGACTCAGAAAATTATTGTTTATTTAGTTTTTTTTAAACATATATAGAGGGGTAGATAATTAGAATTATCAATGATACAGAAAACAGTAATTAGACTCTATTAAGTTTGAAGATATGAAGGTGGAAGTGAGAAATTTGTCTACACTTTGTCTCATCAGCAGTTGCAATCCTCTATCTCATGTGCAAATATGAATACATCACTTAACTTTGTACTTTAGCCTAAATTTTGTAATAAATATCTCAATGTATTAAAATTCAATGTATCTATACTATGTAAGGAAAACTGTTACATTATAAATTGCATTGGAAATATAATTATTGGGAAATATTTTAAACAAACTAGAAACAACAACCAAGGTAAAAAAAATATTTTAATTATAAAAATGAAAATAATGAAACTATTACCACTATCATAAAAAGTATATTTTCTATAACTTTTCCCTGGCAACTCAACACAGGACTCACTTAGTCTGTATACATACAGACAGGTAGTATATAGCAGTCTAGAAACTCCAGATTTCCATTCAAAGTAATCTGAAATGCTATTCCATAGTAAGATGTCATAATAATAGATTTGACAAAATTTTTCTCAGTCTGTTTCAACAGACGTTGTAAAAGAGCCATTTTTAGTTTTATAGCCGCCAAAATCTGTGGAGGGAAAAACGGTTCAAATAATTTTATGACCATGGCCTAAGAAAAAGACAAAAATATATATAACAGAGACAGTATTGATTTGGCACTAAGTTACTCTCAAATATTCATTGAACTTGACAAAATTTGCCAGTGTTGGAGTTAATACAAAGCAATAGATATTCTGAACATAGCAGTTCCATCTGACTGGAAATTATACTTTTGTTGAGCATCTATGTGTTTATTTTATTATATCTCAAAGAAAACTATGTGATATTATCTTGGAAACTCCACTTTCATGTATTTTTAAATGTTTTGAAAAACTTCTAGCTCTATCTCCTTGGAACAGAGAACCTTTCTAAGAATATTGTCAAAAACTTTTATATATCAAACAATAACTTTCAAGAAAGAGTCTCATATGGTACTGTGATATTTAAAATCAAACAAAACAAAAAGGAAAAGGAAAATTTTAGAAGACAAAGTCAATGTTGGAAAATGCTTGCGCATAACAAACAACATTGTTCTAAAAGTCAAGTCACTCAGTCTGTGCTAATAAGAAGACCCTTCTGATGAACAATTTAATTGGGTTTAACAAGGCTGTTTATAGCTAATCCTAAATGCAGTAATAGGCAGTTTCCTATACTCAATGTTAGGCCTATACTCAATGTTAGTTTTGCTCCCTTTAGAACTTGCTTGTAATTACAATTTAGCCTTTAATTATTCTGCTTCTCATTTTCAATTTATGATTAAGACCAACAGTATGCCCTGGAGATGGTAAGCGCTGACGTGGACAGGAATAAAACGGACAGCAATTCCTTTAGCCTCTTGGCCCAGATGGCCAAGATGGAATTATTTTGTTGTGTTTGTTGTTTTGTCTTTTAAACAACTTGTTCCAGAATAAAAATAAAGAATATATTAGTCAAGGAAACCAGTATATATCTTTCCAAATACAGGCCAGGGCACATTTTATAACTCTTTAAATATATTTTTGTGAGGTTAGCTGTGAAAAAGGCCCATAGTCCTGGGCCTACAAGGTAATTTAATTCCAACTCTATAAAGTACCAGCTTCAGGACTGTAAAAAAGTTTCTGAAACTATCCATGTTTAAGGCACTGCACAATGAAGAATGATAGAACACCAAGTATAAGAGTTGTTTGGCTGATTGACTCAACATAGGCAAATCATTTTGAATACTACCTGACCTATTGTAAGCCTTCAAGTTTATGTAAGATATTGCTCTTGTTATTGATTTAAATACTTTCAGTGATAATGACAAGATCTTGCTAATTCCAAATTGGAGAGGTTTTCATTTGACTTTAACACTTAATTTCAAATAAGTAGAGTGCAAAATTATACAACCTGTTAGTTTAAGAAAACTGAGATGTTTATGAAGAATATAAAATCAAGTTTATAATGTTTAACTATTGTTATTCATGTGACAGATATCATGTTCATTCAAATAACCACTTGAAATTAATGGTATGCTTTATAAACTGCCTTCACACCCTAAACTAGAAACATCTTTCTGAACCCTGCTTCAAAGAAACATCAGTTAATTGTGACAAAAGAGAAATGGAAAAATCCCAACAAAAGTATTAAAATGTAATTAGACTGTAAGAGTAGCACATATGCCTGAATTTTTAGTGATATGAATAAGGAAATAGGTTTAGGAGATTAACAGGATAGTATAAAGCAGGCAGGATAAAACTAGAATCCATTGAGCAGCTGATGTTATTTTAATGTCAATCAGGGCGAAGAGAAATAGTGAGTCATCTTTTTTATTGTGTGGTCTTAAAGATTAAATGTTGGGCTTCAGTTACCCATGTAACAGACTCATGTCAACCCATATGATGTCCTAAATCATGTCCCTCATGGAATTCACAAAATTCCTCTGGTCCACTTTAAGTGTTTGGAACAGTTTGATGTATAGGTTATAGATCCTTCTAAGCCTTGATTAAAATACCTAGTCATTCTGTCCTTCCTGATGTCCTAATGTCCATCTAGAAGCAACCTTTTCATTATCTAAATTCTTATAACATTAATATCCATGAAAATCTGTATGCCTTTTATTATCATCCTCTAAAGAATGATGTATCAGTGTTTGTGACCATAAAGACACTAGTCCCTGCAACATTTAAGAAGAATGAGGAATGATGAACTAAGTTAACTCACTGGCATGGCATCCCACCCAAACACTATTGAGCCTTAACTTTCTCCCAGAAAAACCTCAAAGTATCTTGAATCCCTCAGTCCTGAGTCATTGTGGTACCAAAAAAGCACTACTAATTATGGAAAACAGGTGGTCCTCTTTTCTTTTTATCACATTTCCTTTTTTGTTTGTTTGTTTATTTGTTTACTTGTTTCTTTTTTAATCACTTCATTTCATTTTATTTTTTTTTTTAGTGTTCCAAACTTCATTGTTTATGCACCACACCCAGTGCCCCATGCAATATGTGCCCTCCATGATACCCACCACCAGGCTCACACAATCCCAACCTCCTTCCCCTCCAAATCCCTCAATTTGTTCTGAGTCCACAGTCTCTCATGGTTTGTCTCCCCCTCTGATTTCCCCCAAGTCACTTCTCCTCTCCATCTCCCAATGTCTTCCGTCTTATTCCTTATGCTCCACAAATAAGTGAAACCATCTGATAATTGATTCTTTCTGCTTGACTTATTTCACTCAGCATAATCTCCTCCAGTCCTGCCCATGTTGATACAAAATTTGGGTATTCATCCTTTCTGATGGAGGCATTTTATATAAGGACTATATCTTCTTTATCCATTCACTCATTGAAGGGCATCTAGGTTCTTTCCACAGTTTGGTGACTGTGGCCATTGCTGCTATGAACATTTTGATCACATTTTTTAACATTACAGAAAGCACAATCATAATAAGTCATATATTTTCCTAGTGTATTACAAAATGTAAAACATTTTGCTTCAGTATTTACTGGTAGTCACTCTACCCTCATAGCCTCAGAAACCATAATAATTGCTAATGTATTAAAAACTTGCTATCCTGTCATGTACCAAACACAGTTCTGTGTTCTTTTCATGGATTATCTGGTCACTTCAAATTCACACCCTTGAGGTTAGAACCTCTATTTTCACTTCCTGCCTCCTTTGAGAGATGGAGAAGCTGAGCCTCAGAAGGGTGAAGCAGCTTACCACAGGTCATACACTTCCAAGGCAGGAGTGACAGAATTTGAACCCAGGTGGTACGGCTCCTGAGCCTGCAGTCTTCACTATCGGAAGGAAGGAAGAAAGGAAGGAAAGGAGGGACTAATTTGGGAGCAAACTGAGCATCAGCCTCTATCCTCAAGTTCTTTTCTCCCTCTGCTAACTAAGCTTATGTTACTAGGTCTCTTTATGGTCAGTTTTTATTCCATTGGATATCATCCAAAGTACTCAGAAACTGCAAACAGATATATCGTTAACGACTGTCCATCTTTCAACTACACTTCCAAAAATTTATGGCTTATACGAGTCTAAATTAAAGGCTGGCAAAAAGTTTATATAAATGACGAAATCAGAAATATTTTAGTATTTCAGTTCATATAGTCTTTGTGGAAGTTACTCAGCTCTATAGTTGTACTACAGATAATATGTAAAAGCAGGGTTTGGCCTAGCATGAGGATGAGTAAAGTGTGAAGTACTTGTGACAGAATTTAAGGAGACACTCATTTTCAAGGTTATTTGAATACAAGACTCTGCAAGTGAGTTCCCATTTAAATTTTGGGCCTTGAGGGCCTTACTTGCCTCATGGTAATCCCTTTCTTGAGTACAGGAATGCTGTAATTGTATTTCAATAGAACTAGTCACAGAGAAGAAGTACCCAAGATTAGAGGCTTCTTTCTATCTTGGAGAATAATCGAGAAGGAGGGGGAGACAATATAGTATTTGGGCTTCGGGAAAAAAAATAATAATAATTGAAGAGGAGAGAATGTGGATTTCTAAAAAGGAGTGGATTAGGGGAAATTGTGGCAACAGTTTTGGATAAAATAACCAGCACAGAGATAGAAATTATAATCAAGACTGCAGGCAGACAGAGTTGAGTTGCTTTTCTATACATATATTTTTTGGGGGGGGGCATACTTAAACTAGGCATTTACACCTAAACCTGCATTTGGTCTACCCCAGGACTGACACATTGCCACATATTTGTAATATTTAGGAGAAGTCTTACAAAGAATTTGTGAACTAGTTTCTCTCATGCAATGAGAACACAAGATGAATAAAATACATTGAGGCATTTTTTACACCTAAAATGTGATCACATGTCATTGCTGGTGTCCATCATTAGTAGCTATAGGAGACAATGTTATACAAAGGCAGTGAAGGTAGAAAATAGTTTCTCAGTTGTGAACACATAAGGGAAGACAAAATAAAATGAAAGAAATGGTAGATAATGTAAAGCATTGAACATTAATTATATGTACTAGTTGTATGTTATCACTATGTTATCACGTATGTGGAAACCTCTCAAAAATTCCCAGAACTAATAGAGGGATGGATCATCAGAAGACTTATTTCCTGGGGCACCTGCGTAGCTCAGTGGGTTAAGTCTCAGCCTTAGGCTCAGGTCATGATCTTAGGGTCCTGGAATCGAGCCCCATGTTGGGTTCTCTGCTGGCGGGGAGCCTGCTTTCCCTCTCTTTATGCCTGCCTCTCTGCCTACTTGTGATTTCTCTCTGTCAAATAAATAAATAAAATATTTTTTAAAAAGATGATTTTTTTCAGCATCCGAGATCAAGAACCAGGAACTGTAGGTTTCATGTGATGATCAAAATATTCATGTAAAACCATTTTTGTATGTTTATGGTAAGTGTCAAGTATTTTTAAACTATATGAAATAAAAGGAAAAAAAATAACTTCTCTGAAACCTCATACAGTACAATGTAAAAAATGACAAATTGAAAATATTAAATTTTATTTTCAATACATTTCACTTATCCTCCATTTTCCATCCCAAAGTGGCATCAGTGCATACTTATAAGACTGATGCATTATTTTAGTCATTTGGCTATTAAGGACATGAGGAAAATACTCAAAACTATGAATTCTATGAAATATTTTGGAGTCTTACACACTGAGTTCTGCATTACCTACAATAGCTCAAGATGAAAATTACAACTAGGTAAAAGTTTCCAAAAATAGGGATCCTCAGTAAATCTTATAGTTTGAATAGGCCGAAAAATTAAATCTCATTTTCTGTAATTAACAAATAAGTTGTTAAAGTTGTGCCACTGGGAACTACTTTATATTCTAAACAGTATAGCAAATTCTGAGGGAAAATAATCAGAAGAAAATGTCCATAATGTAACAGGGATGTACCTTATTATACTAATCGGCTCTAATAAGGAAACATAATTCTTTTCTTCAGTACATCTGCACAATAATTTTCATAGCCATGCTATAATTGGATATTGGAATCACTAGATTCTAGATTCTAGAGAGCAAAACAGAGTTGGCCAGTGTAGTTAAAAAATATATATTTGAAATTAAATATATAAGGCATGAAAATAGTCTTATGCATTGTTTGTGTTTTAATTCTCCATTAAAAAAAAATGAGTTAGAATCTAGATTACCTTGGGGTCTCTCATCTAAAACTTTAATTAGAACTTTTTTTTTTACTTTTTAAGACATTATTTATTTATGAGAAAGTGGTAGCAGGGGTAGGGACTGTGAAGGAGGGTCAGTGGGATTGAGGGGTGGTAAGAACAGAGCAAAGGGAAAGGGACAAGCAGACTTCCTGCTGAGTGGGGAGCCTGACGGGGGCTCAATCTTGAAACCCTAAGATTCTGACCTGGGCTGAAATCAAGAGTCAGATGCTCAACAGACTGAGCCACCCAGGATCCTCTGACCTAGAAGGTAACTCTAAGTGAATCATGTAAGCAATCTGATTAATGTCCATTAGCTGAACCCTAATGATAACGTGCTGAATTTGCAGAATACCTCTCATTGCATCGTGTCAGGAATAAGAAAACGAGTGATCAAAAAGTCATCTCATAAAAAGAAAAATGAAGAGGTAAGATGGACTTTGATGTCTCCTAGAAATGTGTTTTTATTTTCTTTCTCCTTTAGAGTTGACTTTTTCACCCTCGGAAAGCACATCCCTTCTTTTTCAAATTACATTTTGCATTGTCTGCCATTTCAGCAGTTGATTAAGTTTCATGTCACTCCTTGGCTGGCAGAGATCGGGTCAAAAACTGGTTCATCACATGCCCAGCACACACTGTGCTTTCTTCCTTTTTTATTTACAATGGTTTGTATATTGTGAGGAAACTCAGGTGACCCTACAAATAATAAGATGACCATTTCTCTTATTAAATTAAAGAGAAAATCTTTGTTGCATAGCTAAGGGATTTTGGAAAGTATATTACAAATTTGTATTCTTGTTCTTTCTAATAAGCTTAAAATAACCAGTCTCTTTCATAGTTCTCCTTTTTGCCCTTACTTCTCTACTTACTTAACTGGTATAAATGTATAGTGTTGGCAAACTTAAATTGGGTCATATCCCATAGGAACTCAAGTTCAGAACCTCTTTTTTTTTTCTTTTATATCATCTATGTTTTATGATGGGCATAAGAGAATTGATGAATGTGTCCCATCCTGGGATGAGAGGTTAGCACAATACAATCTCTCTCTTTCTCTCTCTCTCTTTTTTTATCACCTATGTCTTAGAATTATAGCAAAAAGTAGGATACATACCATATTTACTTGAAAAATCTGACAGCTTTTAAAAACTGGTAATACAGTTAAAAGAGAGTTATAAGGTTTTTTAAGTGCAAAATAACAACAAATTCTAGCAACAGTCTCATTAAATAATGTTGCCCCAAGGCATCGACTCTTTAACTCTATGGAACTGTCATTTCTCTGACAAAGTCAGTTGACTACACAACATGAGTCATAGAACCCCAGCCCTGAGGTTTATAAGCCAATCTAAACAGGCATCACCTATCCAGAATGGGTTTTGTAGTTTGATGAAAAGCAAGTAGATGAAGTACAGATCTATAACTGACTCTCTATCCATCATGATCTTAGATCTCCACAGGCTTGTCCCATTCCAGTTTGTTTTACTTTGGGAAAAAAAAAAATCACAATTTCCTTTTATTTTTTTTTCTTTCAGAAACCCTTTAGGATTCAATGAATCAAAATATTTTGTGGGACTGAAAATTCAGTGAGTCAACAGTATTTTGGGGAAATCAAGTATGCAAGAGAATATGTACACAAATAAAGAGAGGCAAGAAACTTGAAGAAGAGATTCTTACAACTGTTTAATTGTTATCTGAGTACAGAAATTAATGAATTTTAGCTTTTGTTCTATGGAAAATTCAATTCCACATCTACCTGAGGTTGATTTATTCATTCAGTATATATTTACTGACCACCAATTTGAGGAAAATAAGGGATTTTAAAAGGAACAAAACCAGCTTATTATTATTTCTGTTTCAGGAAGCTTATGCCCTTCAACAAATAAAATATTAATCAAATGACAAAATAAAAACTATGATGAGTTTTATAAAAGAAAGTAACCTGTGACATGAGAGTCACTGAGTTTCACCTAATTGATGAATAAGTCAATTTGGTAGAGAAAGTGATATTTGAGTTGCAATATAAAACACAAATAAAAATTCGAAGGATGCATTAGATGTAGAGGAAAAGAACATTCACTGGTCAGAAGGAACAGCATGAAATAAGAAAGGGCAAGGCACATGCAAGAAAGTGAAAGAAGGCTAGTGTCACTGTTAAGGAGTGAAGGTATTGCAGAATTAGGGGACACACCTGCACATTCTTTGGGCGATATTTACATCTTCCTCTTCATATCAAAATCAATTAAAAAAAAAAAAACACCAAGTTTTGTAAATATGGATGAGTCTAATAGAGCAGGAGATGGGGATTGATACAAATAGCATTGTCTATGGAATGATTACTTTGGCTATACAAATAACAATTTTGTGGAGGGGGTGTTAGGAGATTAATTCTATAGTCAGGACAAAAAGTAAATCTTTATTGTACAAGACGGGGACAGATGAGATCTAAGGAATTAGTTCTGAAAACTTATTTGGGATATAAAATGGAGAGAATTTGATGAGAGATTACAAGTAGCTGTGACAGAAAAACATGATTTCCAGGTTTTTGACTTGTGGAAATTGTTGTACATCCATGTTAGTCAATTAATATTAAAGATTCTGGGGGAAAACATAACAGTGTTAGAATATTGGGCTGTGGCAAGGGGCAGAGAAAGGACAAGGAGACAAAAGAATCTGATCCCTAAAAAAAATGGGATGTTAATAAAGTGATACTATGTAGCACTCCCTAAACTTCTTTAACATATATCCCATATGAAATATGTTATTATCTATATCTCTAATAAAAAAATAAATAATGGTGGGGTGCTTGGGTGGCTCAGTCAGTTAAATGTCTGATGTCAGCTCAGATCATGATCCCAGGGTCCCGGGATCAAGCCCTGCATCATGCTCCTTGCTCAGTGGGGAGTCTGCTTCTTCCTCTCCTTTCCCTCACTGGTCCTTGCTTGCTCTCTCTCTCAAATAAATAAACACAAACTTTAAATAAATAAATAAATAATAAAGGCTAATGTGATTACACAGTCAAACATAGAATCTAGAGATGGTAGTCCTAAATTTAATTGTTAATAATATGCAGCTGCATCTGGATTTTGAGGGTAGGATGCTAAGACTGTGAATAAAGTAGCCACTCCCCACCAATGCTACCTTGTGTATGTGTACAGAGGGATCTTGGCTCCAGCCATTTAACATATATGTCTTCCAATTGTGGAAATCTGACAATGATTTTAACAGATCATTTAGAATAAAGTAAACCAATGGAATGTCTCAGAATTTTTGAGCCCTTGACTTTAACAGTTTTTTTGTTTTGTTTTGTTTTGTTTTGTTTGTTTTTTGTGTTTTTTTTTTACTGGTTGTTTCCTAAGCATATAAGCATGGACATCATCAGCTGTCATCTAGAATACTGAAATTATTTTCTAGCCAGTCTCCAATATCTAATTTGTGCTTCTTGCAAACACTGTCTCTTCTAACCTACAAGTTATTTTTTTGAAAACACAAATCTCCCCCCTACTTAAAACCCTTCAAATGGTGCCTAGGTGGCTCAGCTGGTTAAGCCGCTGCCTTTGGCTCAGGTCATGATCCCAGAGTCCGGCCCCACATCAGGCTCCTTGCCCAGCAAGGAGCTTGCTGCTTCTTCTCCCTTTACCTGCCACTCTACCTTCTTGTGCTCTCTTTGTGTCAAATAAATAAATACAAATTCTTAAAAAAACAAAAAACAAAAAACAAAACAAAAAAAAATTTTCAAGGCCTCTCATTGCTCTTAAGGTAATCATCCAAATCATTCTCTGGACAATTTTGCTATAGTCCTGATGTAACTATTAATACTCTTTCACTTTCAGAATTGTAGCTATCTATCTATCTATCTATCTATCTATCTCACACGTTTCTTTCTTTTTCAGAATGTTTTGATATATTTTATCTTCTATATTCTATCTTGTTTTTTTTTTTTTAAGATTTTATTTATTTGACAGACAGAGATCACAAGTAGGCAGAGAGGCAGACAGAGAGAGGAGGAACAGGCTCCCTGCTGAACAGAGAGCCCGACGTGGGGCTGGATCCCAGGACCCTAAGATCATGACCTGAGCTGAAGGCAGAGGCCCTAACCCACTGAGCCACCTAGGCACCCTTTCTATATTCTATCTTCTGATACCTGTTTCTGATGGCTTACTTTTGTGAAACTTGAAACTACTTCACTTCTAAATATTAAGTCAATAATGATAGATAAAATCTGGTGCTGGACTAAATCAGATACCTCCGATATGATTTCCCATAGTTTTCACTATGAAACTTACGTTTAAATACTAAATCACATAAATTGCCTTTTAATGAGTTTTTCTCTGGCAGAATATAAACTCCATGAGATCAGAACTAGCTCTGTCTTATTTAATATTTATCTTCCTTAGTAGAATGCTAATTCCTTGAGGATGGGGATTATAATCTTTCTTTTTCACTACAGTTTCTTCAACAGTCTGGTATTTCTGACAGGTGGAAGGCTCTCAGTGAATATTTGCTGAAAGAAAAAATGAAAATAGATTCAAGGAGAGAATGAGACATTCAGTGTCTCAAATTGGGAAATGTGAGTTTCATTCTCAGTCAGGAAAATTGGTGATCTTATTTTTCCTTCTGGGAACACAAAATGATAGAATGATTTACCAGGAAGTTCTCTAAGTGTGACACAATGGTGCAAAATAGGCAAGTTTTGCTGATGTAATTTTCAAGAGAAAGCCCAACAGAGCCAGAGTTGATGTTCAACAAAGTGGTGCCAAGGCAACTTTCAGATAAACAGCAGTTGAAGAATGAGATACCCATCAGGTAAGGGAAACCCATTCTACCAACAGACATCATTGTCTGTATAGACACTGATATAATAATAAAAGGCATTACTGAATAGAGGTGAAGTTCCCTCTAATTTGTGGTTGACTGAGCAATCAGAATCGGGGGGGGACATGTTCTTACTCAAAGTTTTATGCCTACCCCATTTCTCAAGTCTTAGCAAAAGCTGATATTTCATTTTTTCCAATTGGCATACATTGATAACTTACTTTTTGCAAATGTGTTTGTGTGAGTTTGAATCAATAAAATCATTTTCCACCTAGAAATGGGTGTAATTGAAGAAGTAACATCTCTTGATGTGGCCTCTAAGACAAGATATAACACATATGAAAGGAGTATGATATCTCTTTAAAACTGTTAAATACTTAAAAGTGTTCACATTTTAGAAATATATAACCTAAATATAAAGCAGTTTTCCTTATATATAACAAATCATTTTGATCAGCTCTTTGAAGTAAACATTATTGTGTCTAGTATTTCTGATATGTATTTTGAGTTGCTTTAAAAAAATATATTTTCAGCATCATCTATAATTCAGGTCTGCAGTTCACATCAGTCACCTAGGAGTATAAACCAACTCATAGGTAGCAAAATTAAATATTTGTGGTTAGAAAAAATGAGCTTATGAAGCTATACACACATACACACACATGCATGCACACACATGATGAGGTAAATAAAAATCTTTTGTAGTTTCTTTAAATTACAATATTTTAAAAATATATACAATTCTTCAAGTTATAAAATATTATTTTATATGAAATGTAGAAATTCCTTATTGCTTTAACAAAGTTTGTATTTTTGTGAAAGATACATGATTTTTGAAAGATATGAATATGTTTTAACCTTCCGGGGATAATATGGACAGTAAAAATAAAATAGAAGCAACCAAAAGGCATCGTAATGCTTATCTTTGGTAAAACTCAGATCTTTGGGAGAAAATTTTAAAATCAGGAGTGTTTATATTCACTAATATTTAGCTTTTAGCCAGTTCTGCCTTCTTTAAATACTTGAGAAACTTATCCACTTTGGTAGCTTCGAATGTACTTCTTTAGGTACACTATATATTAAATTTAGATATTTAGGGCATTAAAATATAAATCTCTTCCCTGATCATTATTTCCAAGTGCCAGCTGATGATACTCACTGGGATTCTTTGCTTTCATCTTAGTGTAGCATATCTTATTCATCATCTCCCCCTCATTCAGACTTTTCTATTTTATTAATGTAATAGCCACTAAGGTCAAAATATTACTTCTTATAATTTCTCTTTTTCACTGATTTTACCCCCATGGCTGATAAATGTGTAATGTTAGATGTCCTTTATATGTAACACCCTTTAAAGCAGAGCAAATTGCAAGTAAGTAAAAAAGCAAATAAATTTACCAACAAATAAAAACAAAATTCATTGTTTCATCTAAATAAACGTGAATCAAATCTTTTAAATAAATGTTTTCTTGATTAATTCTTCATAGGGACTCAAATTCATCACTTTCAACCATGTCACGCTTGCTTCAGTCTAATTTGGACCATAATAACTTGATTTAACTCAAGTTAAATCCTCCTCTCCTTTCTAAATAAACCACATTCTCCACCACTAGGGTTATGTTCATCTTATCAAACAACAACAAACAACAACACAAAAAGAACAAAGCAATCAAACAAAAGAAACAAGAAAGAAAACAAAGCAACATGAAAAAACAACAACAACAACAACAACAACAACAAAGAAAGTTTATTCTGGCCTCTATAAAGTGGTCTTCTGCCTTTCTCAACCATCAACATGCTAAGTAATACTAATCCTTTAATTTGCAAGTTAGAGAGAGATTTCCCTTCACATCCTCCTAGAAAGGTACTGATTCATTTAGTACCCCTCCATATGTCAGTACACTTATTTTGCAATTCTTTTGCTCTTATTCAATATAGTTAAAGTAACTAAAGGTGCTGGTTAATGTATTTATCTCACTATTGCATTACACATATATGCTAAATTCATGCCTCAAACTATATTCAGTGACAGAGGTTTTCCAGCTTGATGTCCTACTAACTAATTTTCTGCTAAAGCTTTTTACATGATTCAGACTCTTCTATCTGACCTTCATGCCTTATATGGACTATAGAAAAAGATTTACTATTATCATTTATTGTTACTACTTGAGCACTCACAAATCAAATCTATATTGGGACTCAATTATATTATCTTTAGCTGGAATTGTGCTGTTAATCACAATAATATGATGATCTATAATGTTATTCAGACTGTACTTTCAATATTGAATTTTACTTATAGTTTCAGGTGGATGTGTGAATGTCTTCAAATAAACTGCAACCACTTTGAGGCAAAATACTGGGACATATTAAATAGGTATTTAATACCTATTAAATAGGTATACTTTTGTATATATTTTTGTATTTAATGCCTATTAAATAGTAAACTTTTGTGATATCTTTTTGGTATCTCAATCAAACCTGCATAAGTGCATTTTATTTAGTATATGATCAATATAATTTCTTCATTTTCAACATTTTAAATATATTTTTTAAGTTAATGTTAACCAGTTAATTCTCAAAGAAATGAGAACAGACTTAAAAAAGAAAATGAGAAGAAGGAAAAAGAGACAGAGGAGGAGGAAAAAGGCAATGTGAACAAAAAAGAGAAAAAAAAACAGATAAGATGAGAGAAAAGAAAATCTAACATTTGGAAGGCATAGTGAAATCAGAGCCTCAAGAATGTGATATCACTGCTTCTTCCAAATCAGACCAATTTTGTCCCATTATATGAGACTCTACTACTCACAATTAGAGAAAAAAATGAGTTTTTGATCATTAGTTTTTGGATATCAGTGAATTGAATACAATTTTAATAAAGGAGTATAGCAAAGACCGTAAAATAAAGTTATTGTATATGAATAGTAACGAAGGAAATGGAAAGATTTGCTTTGTTATAGAGTTGGTTTTAAATATTGGAAGGGAATACGCTAAGGTCCACCAAGAGATTTAACTAAGGGAAAATGGAACACTCAGAGGAAGTGAATTAGTTTTATATAAGTAACAAGTTTTCAACAAAAAAAAGTTGTTTAAAATAATATGTACTGACATGGAATGCAAAACAAATTGAGTCATTGACATATCCATTCTTTTATCAATTCACATTTATGGATTATCAAATGATAAACAGGCATCATAAGAAAAATGATAAGAAAAATGAATAGTTCTGACCCTCCAGAAGCTTATAGTTTAATGGGGGATATGACCACATTAAAAAAAAGATTATTTGAAAATTAGAATTAAATATGAGCGCAGGAAAGTATGCATGCTTACTTTGTAGCCAGATGGCTTGATGTCAATTTCCAGCTTAACCACCTGTTTGCCTTTGGGGAAGTTAAAAAATTCCTATGAGTTTTTGTGTCTCATCCGTATCACTGGAATAACAAAGTTCATTATAAAATAAAGCGATGAAAGTTTAATGTGTTTTGCACAGAAATGGAGAGAGAGAAAGCAAAAATTTGTACCAATTTTTTAGATAATCACTGAACTGAATTTTGAATGATGAAGAAATTTAGCAAAACATAAAACGAATTATTTTAATTTATTTTATTTTATTTTTTAAGACCATTTTAGACAGAGGAAGTAGCATGGGCAAAGTCATTGAGAAATGAGGGCTCACACTGCATCGTGAAATAGAGCACATTAATTTATCAGAAAACCATGGAAAAAAGCATCCATACATCTAACCTAGATGTAGCATTTTGTAACAGTGTTATGTATACAAAATGAAGTTTTCACAACTACAGGCCACAACTCAGGTAAGTTGCATGGAACATAGAAGAGTTTTCTCTTAATATATGTTTAATGCATGGTTTAACTCAAAATATCAATGGTATGTTCAGTTTGAAAAGCAACAGTTGTAAAAGGATAACCATGAGATGCTTGGTGTCTTCAGGAACTCTTAAATATGAAATGGTCCTTCGTATGAATACTGTGTGTATTGATATATGGTCACTAAATAATTACTTTTCAGGATTAGGACAATCAGTGTAACTTCAACAATGCAAATTTAAAACAAACCAATTAAAGGAGTTTACTGTACAATGAACAATATAATTTAGAGCATCTGTTTTGTTAAGCTAACAATCATTACAATAATAGCCACTCTTTCCTGTAACTATGTAATTATTTAATGATATTTAATTGCATGTGTCTATACATGTGTATGTATATGAATGATGATCATAAGTCACTATAAAAATAATCTGATACATATTTTACTTCAAAATTGGCATAGAGTATAAGTATCCTGAATTCAGATCTTCTTTACTCGGTTCACTGCTTTTTTCTTATCATTTTAATCAGATTCTTA
This sequence comes from Mustela erminea, assembly GCF_009829155.1. NCBI lineage: Eukaryota > Metazoa > Chordata > Mammalia > Carnivora > Mustelidae > Mustela > Mustela erminea. The sequence goes on along the minus strand of NC_045615.1, from coordinate 123,619,938 downwards.
ATTTTGGCAAGTGCCAAGAAATACTTGCTGAATGAACAACTCAATTATGTAAAGAGGCTCCATCCCATAATTTGTCATGATTCTGATCCAGGATGACAATCACCACATTCTTATCAATGCAGAATTAATATGCAAATGATGTCCTATGTTCAGCTTAACTTCTTGCTGCATTTGGGAAATTAGTGGAAGATAAACTTTCCTACATTAAATTTATAGGAATTTCATAAAATATCCATTTTAGGTGCTAAGCAGAAATTATTTTTGTACCCACAGGATATTTTTTAAATATTTGAACATAACATTTTCTCTTGTAAATTGCAGTAAATCTGAAGAAGAAGGGATGAATTGAGTCTTGCAGGTCAAAGGAAGTACTGTGACCAAATGACAGAATAATAAATACGTGTGGAGTTCTGCATTGTACAATACCATAGTCTGATTTAAGAAATGAACTGTTGATTCAGTGGCAGTCTTCTATCTTAAGTGGTATTCCTTTGATAAGTATCTAAGTTGAATAGATTTTATTTTGCACTGCTATCTCCTGACCCTTGCAGAACTTTTGATTACAATCATTGCACCATAGAATTACAGACTCAGTTAACATGTATTTCCAGGCTATGGCCTAAATATTTTTATTTTCTTGTTGTGTTTATTAACAAATAAAAACGCTGATAAGAAGAATATAGTCTGAGAAAATTCCTGTGAATTGTTAGAAGTGTTCCAAGGTACATGGGAAAATAGAGAAAGTCATAAAAACTGAGACAATATTTTTCTTTCTTACACACCATTTGAGACATGTACACAAAAAGTTTAATGAAAAACTATTTGTAGATATTAACTAATTTTCCTATCTTGTTGCATATTTCTAATTTTATATAAAATGAATGAAATAAAAAGTTAACAATCAGAATGATACACACACACACACACACACACACACACACACACTGTTCTTGTAGAGAAAGGAAAAGCCCAGACCTGAACTGGGATCTGAGAATCCATGAGAGATTGCTGAATTGTGCCATGGTGGGCTTTTGTCTGCATCATGGTAAACAGCATTCCTCTGAAAGGCAAAATTAAGAACCAAGAAATAATAGTGCAAAGAGTCAAATGATGGCTTGTGAGTGGGGACAGCCATTGGTATGGATTCAATCTGAAATAAAATATCTACAAATGAGGATAATAAAAAAGAGTGAGCAGATTCAGAAGGGTAAGCAGGAGATGAATCCAAGAAAGAGTTGTGTAGGGTAATGGAAAGCTGTGGGAGAACATTCCCATCCCCCCCCCACCCCGGAGTGCTCACGATTTACCTATGTTCTACCAGAAGATATTCTAGTTCTATGAAACCCCACAGAGAAACAAAAACTAAAGCTTATCCATAAATGAGAGAAAATATTATCTTCCCCAAACCCAGTGAGGCAAAAAGGGAATGGAATCATTTCATCTATCGAAAAAAGTGGAAGTAAAAAATGCTTAAAATGCAAAAAGATACTGCCAGTTGCATGCCCAACATTGTTTGCCTTCTCTTAAGACATCATAAACATTAGCTTCTGTGATCTCTGTTAGGTTGACTCTCTTGTGTATTAACTCAGGAGCAAACATTACTTCTTGATGTGAAATTGAGATTAATTCTCTTTTGGTAATGATTAAAATGTCAAGTTGTGTGAATGCAGAGATAATTAAAGAAAAGTGGTCATTTTTATTGCTTAGATAAGGATAAGGATATTTTAAGATTTTATCCATATAGTAATAACTCTCTACAGCTAAGATGTTGATTAAGCATTTGATGTTTGATCCTTTTATGGCATCTGGCCCACATTATGGGAATATATTATGTGTAATAAATAGATATAACTAATAATAGGAAAATAACTAACCTGATCAATCTCTAATGTTGTAAAGGAAGTAAAATCAGCCAGCCAAATGCCCAACTAGCCAAATACACAAACAAAATACTTTGTCCTTTTGGGAGAGGAAGCAATGGCTTTCATTCAAGCCTGAAAGAATATCACTCTGACTTTCAGGAGAAGCTGAAATACGTCAGTAGACTTTGAGCATCCCTGTGTTTAACAACCACTGTGTTAATGCCTTGTAAGCTCCCTGGCACACAAGTTGCAGAACGGATCACTGAATCAATAAGGACTTTAATCCTCAAAGAGCAATGATGTCCTGCGAACATTTGCTATATTGTCTTATATTTAGTTACTCCAATGAGTGGCGGAAGAGTGGTTATTTGATTGTCTTGCACAGTAATCATTAAAACATGATATAAAAAGATATAAAATATATAATACTTTCCCAGACAATACAAATTAGAGATAAACTAGAAAGTGAAGTCATCCTATGGAAACTAGGAAAATATACTTCATGAACCTGTCTCAAGGACAGTTGAAATCAATGCAAACTGTGTTTAATATCTTTGTATTTTTGGGATGCCTGGGTAACCCAGTCAGTAAAGCAACTTCCTTCGGCTCAGGTCATGATCCCTAGGTGCTGGGATCCTCTCCCACATCGGGCTCCTGGCTTAGCTGAGAGCCTCCTCCTCCTGACACTTCTGCATGCTTTCTTTCTCTCTTTCACTCTTTGCCAAATAAATAAAATCTTAAAAATATAAATATCTTTGTATCTTACTCCTCATTATGTTAATTTGTGGCATTAGGTTTATATAACCATTAAGATTCTAAGAACATTACTTAAACTACTCAGTTATTCTGTTTTGTAACTACTCTAGATGCTACCAAATTTCTGTACTTCCTGTTATTGAAAAATTATTGAAAAACTCCTTGAAAGACTTGTCTGCCTTTACTACTTACAGACCTCTTATCCTATCCACAGCAATCAGGTTTTTGTGCCCACATTTCCACTTGAACTATTCTGAAACATAGCAATTCTGAGTCTTCCCTTGATTTCAGCACTTTTGGTCGGCAACAGTGATTCAGCTCCCTCTCCTGAAGCACTCTTCTTTCTCTTGGTTTATAAGAACCCACAAATTTCCAGTCTTTCAGAGTCTTCTTTAGTCTTCTTTGGTTTTTCCTCTTTCTTAAATTCTGTATATTAAAATGCTCAAGGATTCAAACTATGACCCATTTCATCACTTGTCTATTTACATCCAGATTGTCTTTTTTAGTCCATGGATCTAGATGTCCAGTCACTTTCTTCACCTAGGACTTTGAAATAAAAGGAAATAATAAACAATCACTGCATATTTGAGAAATCATTGACTCTCAGAGAGATTACTAATTGTACACAATTGTGTTCCTGGCACTAAAAATTTGGCAGAGTTATCAGCGGTAAACTGGTATGACTCATGGCTACATACTGAACAGATTTTGTCCTGCTACCTAGACATCATTTGTTTCTGGTATGTTTTCCACACCTAAGTCTTTATCCTTCTATTGACTACTGCTTATTTTCTTAGAATTCACCTGTCACCTAGAACAAGGAAATCTGGTTGTTATACATGGTCCTTAGAAATGTTAGAGCTGCAGCAATTAGAAAATATGATGCTGATTTCATTTCCTTTTGTATATACTCAGAAAAGGAATTGCTGGATGATATGGTAGTTCCATTTTTAATTTTTTGAGGAACCTCCGTATTCTTTTCTATAAATGTTATACCATATTACATACCGACCGACAGTGCAGAAGAGTTCCCTTTTCTCCACATCCTCACCAATACTTGTTATCTTTTGTCTTTTTGTGGGAATATACTATGGTATATTTTGGTAATAGCTATTCCATCAAGTATGAGAATATATCTCATTGTGGTTGAGACTGGCTGATGATTAGTGATGTTAATAACCTTTCTATGAACCTGTGGGCCATTTATATGTTGTCTTTTGAGAATTATCTATTGCAGCATTATTCACAAGTACCAATTATGGAAACAACCTAAGTGTCTGTTGACAGATGAATGAATAAAGAAATAAATACACACACACACCATACACATAAATTCATACACACACATACACTACAGAATATCATTTAGCCTATAAAAAAATAAAATTCTGGGGTACCGGGGTGGCTTAGTAGGTTAAGTGCCCAACTCTTGGTTTCATCTCAGGTCATGATCTCATGAGTTGGGGGATGGAACCCTATGTCAGGCTCCATTCTCAGCAGGGAGTCTGCTTAAAGATTCTTCCCTTCTGCCCCTCCACCCACTCACCCAAGCTTAATCTCTCTGTCTCTGTCTTTGTCTTTCTCTCTCTCTAATAAATAAGTAAATCTTAAAAAAATTATGCATTTACCACAATATGCATGGATCTTGAGGAAATTATGCTAAATAAGCCAAACACAGAAAGACAAATACTGAGTGATTTCACTTACACGTGGAAACTAAAAAAGTCAGATTTATGAAAGCAGAAATTGGATTGATGGTTGCCAGGAGTTGGAGTATGGGGAATATGGGGAAATGTAGGCCAAAGGCTAGAAAGGTTCAGTTATGCAGGACAAATAAGTGCTGGAGATCTAATGTATAGCATGGTGATAATAGTTAACAACACTGTATTGTATATTTGAAATTTTCTAAGAGAGATGTTAAATCTTCTCAACACACACACATGCACAAATATATGTACTATATAGAGCAGATGGCTAAGTTATTTAGCTTGACTGTGGTGATCTTTTTAACAATGCATGAATCTAAATACATATATATATATATATATATATATATATATATATATATAGTTGTAAACCTTAAAAATATCCAGTAAATTTGTAAAAAGGGAGGTATCAAAGAAATATTCATTTTATATTATTTTATATAATAATTACTTCTAGTTTGAATCTCAAAATATTCCATGTTTATCAAGTAACTAGACTAATGCATATCTCAAATAATTAAAACTACCACTTATTATTTGAGTCTATTAAAGACTTTTCACATGATACCTCAGTTGAAGGAACTAGATAATATCATACTATTACCTTCTATTTTGAAGAGGAGGTAAAAGAAATTTTGAATGAACAAATAAGGTTATAAAGTTGGTGACTTGGAGCAAGTCTTAGGTTCTTACTACAGGACGTGAATACAACTGATCTAAAAAACAAAGGAGTGTTGCCCAGATGTGTTGCCCATGCAGTGTTGCCCAGAATGTCCCCATGGTAACAGATCTTTTTGCTCTCCAAGTTTTTACAAATCACAAGATATAAAATATCATAAATCAGGAAGTGAACTAAACCACATTTTGTGTTAGAAGTATTTAGTAGGGTCTGTTTTCTCTGAAGTCTAGACATCAATATCACATGTAAGGCTTCTGAAGCCAAATGTGTCCAGGCCCCAGTTCAAACTTATGAAGTGAGGATTGCCATTTGAGTTTATATAACTCCTCTCTATAGTTCATTAAAAATGAAATAATCCTTAAAATAAATATCTAGTCCATGATCCTGCTTGTACACAAATATATTATTATTGTTTTTATTTATTAAACAATTAAATGACTTACTTAAGTTACATAGCTAATAGAAAGAGAGTTCTGGTATTTATCCAGAACATAAATTTGCAAGGCAGTTTCCTACTGTGTAAGGGAGCTATTATTTTCATTTCAGTTATAATTATAGAAGCTGAGGTTCAAGGGCTTTGAGGAAGTTGCCCAAGCTTACAGAGCATATAAGTTGTGAAACCTTAATTAGACGACAGTTCTTTCTGACCCAGACTCATGCACTCTTCCTACTCCTCAAGGAAGAAAATTTTGTCATTTACACCCCACACAACAATCCCCAGACCCCTACTAAACAGCATAACCATCTGAAAAAGTATCTGAATTAAATCTTCAAAACTTGGCATGTACAAATCTGAAAATATCATAGGAAGTTATTTTTTCTTATTTTAAAAAATTGAAACAGACTCAGACATAGGCTTGTTGAGTGTGAATTCAACAGCTTATTATTTCTTAAGCTATTTTCTTCCTAAAATTCTTGTCACTGTTGAAGCTGAATGGTTTCACAAAATGCTGACATTAAACAAAGGGGGGGGCAATTTTCAAAGAGAGATTTTTCTATCAGATAAAGTGTAAGCTTATTTTCAATCTGTAGTGTTTAGTTAGAAGGAAGGAAGTGTTCAGTACTTGATACTAAGGGTATGAGCAAATGAAAATATCACTTCAGAAAATTCTGAATGTGATAAATTGAACTTTCTACTATATTTTCTTTTATTAACATAAAAATTGTTTCTGCTTTCATTTTTTTCTTTTCCTTTTAAACACTTATGTTTAAGTAGTTGAATAAATATTACATTTAACATGCTTGATACAGTGTCTAACATAAAGTAAATGCTCAATAAATATTAGCTATTATTATTTTATTAGCTCTCACAGAAGTATATGTTAGTTATACTGAAAGCCAACTCCCTTAGAGTTTTATGATTAATAGCATAACTAGTATAACAGTGGAACCATAATGAGTAAACAGAAGAGAACATATCAGGAGAAAATGAAGCTTGAGTTAAGCCAAAGGTGTTCTGAAGGTCTTTATGTAACCAATAGCATAGGCGATTATAAACTAAAATCACTTCCTTTGTGGGTCAAGCTGGATATTAATATTAGTTAATTAATAATGTCCTGTTATTTGGTTCAATAATCCACAGACTGACAACGATAATTTTGGAATGATATTGTCCTATAGTACCTTCATAATGTTTTCTTGGAAAAGAGGAAGGAAAGAAGGGAGGAAAGGAGACTGAGGGAAGGAAATAAAGAAAGTAGGAAGGAAAAGAAATTTTTTTTTACTCCAAAGTGTGTCTTATAGAACTCTTGTTCTCCTAGTTTTACTCTGCTATATGTTTATCTTAATTTTTTGTTTTATAGTCTTCTAAGGAAGAGTCAGATCAGTAGCATTTTATATATTATATATGTGCCCTTTCTCTACCTCAATTCACACAGAACTCTTGACAGAAATATGAACTATTGAAATTTTGTAATTTTTAACATGGAATAATTTGGATGATGCGAGTTAGAGTTTTGCTCCATCAAAAAAGGCAACATACTAAAGGATTAATCTACATATTTCAAAAGCTAATGGAAACACTCAACATGGCTATTTAAAACTCAGTTGGTAGCATTATTTTAAATAAAAGTTCTTAGAATTGTTCAATATAAGCTTTGTCTCCTTTCATGATTTGATTTTTTAAAGGAGAAATCAGCTATGGTTTACCTATGTCAACCTCCACAGTTTGAGAAAATTTGAAATACGGACAAGGACTGCAAGTAAAGTAAACCTATATAGTATTTATTTGTAGATAACTAGAAGCTAAAATTATATGAAATAACTATCCTTGTAGATAGCCTCAAATCAATAAAAAGTTATGTTTCTTAAATATTTCCCAAAAATTAATACACGGAAAAAATCTGTTAGTTGGAAATAGAAGCTGATACTCAGAGAACTGAGACTGTTTTGTGCTTTTTTACCTTTTGTTACTGCCATGATTCTTTATCCCATGAATCTTCCTGTCTTCAAATGACGTATGCCTCAGTCTGTCTGTTGTTATTACTTCCCTCCTACCTAGTTATTTAGCACAGTTTCAAATACCAATTCATGCTGTCCTTGAAGAATTTCTTCTACTTGTCTTGCTTACAAAAAGTCATTATTGAGCACTTTGGAATAATCCCAAATATTCAGATATAATGAGAGAGAACAGGTGCACAGAGAATGAGAAGAATTCATTATGCACATTATTGGATTTTTTTTCATAGCATGAGTCTAATTCATTAGATCTATCAAAATAAAGCCTACTATCATGCTAAAGGACTTATCTCTACATATCTAAAAAGGTGAAAAAAGGAGTCTAGAAGTGTAAATCAAGCAATGGACTAGAAGTATAATGCCTGTAAAAAATTAACTCTGTATTTATTAATTGATCTTGTGTCATTGGAAAGTGACTAAATATTCCTGACTCTATCTTTTTTAATGTGCTCAGTTGAAAGAAGGAATTCAAGCAAATGTGGTAAGATAAGATGAGCTAAAAAAACACAGATCCAAAATACTAGTTTCAATTAAATTAATACAGTCAAAAAATGGTGAAGTTTTCCATGTAGAAGCATGTTTCTCTAAATGATGCATATATAGATAAAGTGAAAAATTTCTGTGTTTATTTCATAATCCCAATTACTACATTAAGAGTTTTATAAATATGTATATAATAAAAAGACAAAATTTTCTATGCAGTATATATCAGAGACAATATAAAGGTATTTGGGCATTTATAGCACAGTTGCATATTTATTTTATAAAGTAACCTAAAACTATCAAACTATTTTATGTACAAAAAGTTAATGTGTAAACTTTCTCAAATTACTGAGAAAATACTTAGTCAATATTATTATCTTCCTTAGAGGTACATATATACGTATGTATTAAATTTGCTTTTGACTGTATAAAGATGAGTTTTAATAAAAAGATTCTCTATTTGAACAATTAATCCTAATGATTTTATATCAAAAAAGCTTAAATATTTAGATATTTGGTATAGTTCAGGATATAATTTTAATAAACAATTATAATGAATTGTGATTTCTTTAAATATATGAGCTTTTGCACACTAATGTTCTATTTATTACTATAATAATTTTGTTCTCTCACCTATGAAGTCTAAACAAAAATACAAAAATAATTTTTTTCTTTGATATAGTATTTCATGTTTGCTTAGGAAAAAAAAACATCACTAAAGAAACTCAAAATGTAAAAGTTAGACCTCCATGCAGAAGCACTGTGGCAAAAATCAGGTATCTGGAGCCTTACTAACTACTTCAGGTCCTGAATTCATCACATATTAGTTGGGTAATCTTGAGCCTCTTACCTAAATTTTCTGTGGTTCCTTTTATTCTCCATAAAGAATGGAATATTGATAATCCTATCTGCATGGGATTATTGTGAGAATTAAATTATATAATTCATTTATGCTAAACACAGGGGTTGGAACATGGTAATTTTTCTATAAAAATTAATTATTATTATTAACCACAATATTCAGAATACTTTCATTCTTATGTTATTTGCCAATAAATGACTTATAAATAAATAGAAGTAGTTCCTATTTTTATGCATAAAGAGGAAGTAAATGATTTGCTCAAGGTAATTTTTTTTTTAAATATAAATTTCTGAAACTGAATCCAGGAGTACAAATTGGAATGTTTAAGAAATTTAATTCATGCATTTTTTTGTTCACTCATTTGCTCAAAAATATGACCACGTAATACTTTGTGCTGGGCACTTTGAAGGCAGGCATTAAACCTATATAAATGGGGAAGTGAAAGAGAAAAGGGAATAGTCAGTAGGATTATGTAACTAAGTCTAAAGGATAGGAAAACAATCCCAGGAATAAAGGTTAGGCTGAACTTGATTGATCTACCACTGCCAGCAAGATTATCAGCAATAATACTATTATAAAAAATAAAGTTTATGAATTCTTCCCACTTTCCAGTTTCTGTGCTAGTAAACTCAGCCAAGATTTAAACTATGTTTATATCTTCTGTATCTCAGCAAATTCCCAGGCAGAAGAAACAATGTGTGGTGAATAAGGGAGGGATTCTTTGAGGGGTACCCTCTCATCTAGGTTAAAAAGTTGGAATTCTAATGTCAGGAATGTGGAAGGACAAAGTAGAATTTAAAGTAGAAGAATGATAGATTAACAGTTTCAGAAGATTGCATGGATTAGAAAGGAGGTAGACAACAGAGGACTGAAGGTGAGATCAGATCAGATGCCACCTCAAAGACAGATCAGACTATGGCAACAGTTACAGAGCTGGTGCCTATTCAAATTCAAAAGAGAAACACAGAAGGTGCCTGGGTGATTCTGTTGGTTAAGCCTCTGACTTTGGCTCAGGTCATGATCTCAGGGTCCTGGGACTGAACCGCTTGTAGACCTTCAGACTCCCTGCTCAGCAGAGGGTCTGCTTGTTCCTCTGTTCCCCCCCCTTCCCCAAGCTCTCTCCCTCTTTCTCTCTCAGATAAATAAATAAAATCTTAAAAAAAAAAAAGAAGGAAGGAAGGAAGGAAAGAAGGAAGGAAGGAAGGAAGGAAGGAAAGAAGGAAAGAAAGAAGGAAGGAGGGAAGGAAGGAAGGTAGGTAGGAAGGTCCTCTGAGAGGTACACAGTCCTGTGAGGGGCTAAGTGAGTGATAGGGTGGAGTCTGATCTAAACCCATATGGGAAGGAGGATGCTTGAGAAAAATGCAGAAGAGATGATGAATTTTATTTTAAACATGTTCAGTTAAATGTACAATTAAACTACCTAGTTGTACGGCTTGCTATTTTTATGTCTGTGTGATGTTGGTCTTGATGAGATCTTGATGAAGATGATGATGGTCATGATCTTGACATTTATGTGGGGTGAACTCTTTGAACTCTGTGTCAGTCTTGGTGCTTTTCACATGATAGTCCTTTATTGTTTTATTTATAAAACTGAAAATTTCTGTGATTATTTAGAGCCACAATTTGACAGTGTCTTCTTTAATATTAAAGAAAAGTACTGCAACTTCATTAATAATAAACAGAGACATGGCAGTTTTCATTTGGTTTCATTTTGGTTTTTTATTTGGTTTTGAAATTTAGATTACTATATGCTAATGAAAGAAATTTAAAAATAAATGTATATTTATTAAATACATATTTTAAATGTGACTGGGTAGCATAAATTTGATAAAACACTCATTTTTCTAATTGTGTTTGATTTCTTTCTCATAATAATAGAAATCACAAAGAGTGTGTGTGTGTGTGGTCTCTGATTTTTCTTTTTTGCCCTTAAAACTTTTCCTTGGAAATCTAAAAGCCATACTTAATTTTTGGTCCCTAATAAAAGTGTCTGAACAGTGATATCATTAGAAGAAGAATGATAACCTGATGATGGTGATAGCAGGTGGTGCCACAATGAATTCTTACAGAAGAGTACACTCTTAACTGTCATTTATCCTGAGAGTTCCATTTTATCATGAGAAGTAAGAGCAATCCTCTTGGGGGTGGGGGGAGATATGATTAAATATATATTTTTTAAGATTTATTTATTCATTTAAAAGAGAGAGAGAATACAGGCATCGTGGGGGAAGGGCAGAGGGAGAGGGAGAGAGAGAAGCTCAAACAGACTCCCAGCTGATCCTGGGAACCCCCATGAGACTTGATCTCAATATCCTGAGATCATGACCTGAGCTTAAATCAAGAGTTGGATGCTTAACTGACAAATCCATCCATGAGCTCCAACCATTAGATAACTCTTAATCCAGAAATGGCATCTGTATTGGGGGTTATTAAGTAAAGTAAAAAAAAATAAAATAAAATAAATAATATTTAAAAAAAACACAAACAAACAAACTTTAAAAGCTTCTCACACACATTTTCAAAAACTCTGTTCTGCATACAATAAAATAATCCTCCCTTTTTCAATTAAATTTGTGGCCAAAATGTCTGAATGCACATTGTTCTGTAGCAAAATAAAATGAGGAAGACTAGGAGAATGCACAGGAAATTGTACAATAGACTACTCGGGAAGAGCTGTCAATGACTGAGTGGAATTAACTATGTATGGGAGATAAAATACCAAAGCAGTGAATTTATTCATTCGTAATAAAAAAGAAATAGTTATAGAATGCTTATATTATGCAAAGCATTGTGACAATTACTACATATACGGAGATACGATTTCTGTCTTCATAAAGTTTATATAATTCTAAGTGTAAATAAAAAGTACAAAGATAATTTGAAAGGGTACATGAGCAATTTTCATTTACATTTAAAACATCATAGTAGTGCTATACAGAAGGTTGAATTAATGGGGAATTTATGGGGAAGGCTGTATGACTGTTAGGTAGCAGGACCTGGGGGTCCACTGGATTCCTGTAAGCTGCCAAGAAGATAGTTCATACAAGCTAGAAATGGGAATGCCCTGGACCTGTTTTGTGGTGTAGAAATGGAAGGAAGAGTACATGGACTGGAGGGAGATTTTTGACAACTTGTTCAAGGAGTTAATGGAATTTCTGAAATCTCCAGGGACTGGGGGATCAATTCTAGGTTTGCGGTTTCTACATGAACACTTGCTAGTTGGGTACAGTTTTGAATTAAAATATTGTATATAGAAGGAACCAGGTAAATATTTGGGATAAGGATAAGTGTAGTTTTACTATTGAAATAGGCTTATCCAGAATAAGAGAGCAGGGACCTGAGGATATGGAATCTGCAGCTGGATCTGCGGGGGATCTCTGCAGGTACATGGGCTGGAAAGGGAAAAGTTTGTACTGATTCATGGCAGATTTCTAGCTATGCACTTCCATGGTCATCCGTCTAATCTCTCAAGGGCAAAACACTCATTTTAAGGAGCTACAGAACCCAAATCAGCAAGTGTCTTAGGGGTACTAATAAAAGCATTTGAATGAGGGATAGGAAAAGCTGGTTCCTCTTAAGCAGTTAATCCCCTTGGAGCTAACTACCAGTTGTCCTGTGAAAGATGTTTTCGAAGAGTCAGCTCTTAGAAGACCTCTTTAAAATGTTGAAATCTGAGCTCCTGGATAGTAAAACTTGAATTTAAGACCTTCACTTTTGTGCCGGTACTCTCCAACAAGTTCAGGGTTCAGTAGCTTCCTCAGAACGCACTTTTGTGATAATCATTACCCTTCACAATCCAGATAACACAGGTAGTTTAAAAGGGTTTATTTCTTGGCATTATTTCCGCTCTTATTTCACATTTGTTTCAAGTTTTAACTTGTATGGACTGCTCATAAAATAACTGGCTTTTATAAATACACGGCTAAGTACAGCTCATTCCTGTTCTTGCAAAACCTGTACAACAAAAACTCAGTCATTCCAGACCCCTGCGGACTATACCAAAGACTGAACGTCCACTTCAAATGCCCTTGTACTTTCATCCATTAAGTTGTATTCTGTTATCTCAAAGTTCTCTCCCAGGGAGCCTTTCTTGTCTGCATGGGCAAAGGGAAGGATCATATAACTTTCCAAGCACCAATTCCCTTCATCTTTTTAAATCATCTATTTCAACAGAATAGGAATTTATAAAATAGACCCTACTTTCACAATGCACGATCTCAAAACACAGTTAGGTACACCTTTAAAAGTAAAGAAACTCTCCAAATTACAACTAAATAATAAAACAGAAGGATATGGAAATCATCTTTCCTCTTCCATATAGTTTTTACTCAGCCAAACAAAGGATCAGGACCACAATTCAAAACCCTCTGAGGATTTACAGCCACTATTTTCACTGTTGACATGAAGTAGAAAAAATAAAATAAAATGAAAGTATTCCTATTAAGTTATTCTATAAAATGCTAATCCATGTAAAATCTTGTATGTATATTATGTGCTCTCCATACATTATGCTCTTCTTTTAAGGGTGAGATTGGCAATTTCCTAGGCAAAGAAACAGATTCAGATTTTAAACTGTGTTCTGTCCCTGAAAAATCTATTCACTCCACAGTTAAGAATTAGCTCCAGGCAAATATGATTGCTGGGCGTGTTACAAATAATATGATTTTAATTTGCTTCACCCACAATATGCCTACTAAGTGGGGAGATAAAAGCGAAATCCTGTTAAATAAGAAAAAATAATATGAATTAGTGGACTTTTTTCTTTTCTTCCTTCTTTCCTTCCTCCCTTCCTACCTTTCTTTTCTTTTTTAAGATTTCATTTATTTATTTGACAGAGACAGACAGAGATAGCAGCTAGAGTGAGCATAAGTTGGGAAGGGAGAGGGAGAAGCAGGGGGAGCCCAATGCGGGGCTTGATCCCCTGACCCTGGGATCATGACCTGAACCAAAAGCAGACACTTAACCAACTGAGCCACCCAGAGGCCCTGTGGATTTTTTAAATTTTGGATTGCAAAACTACCTTAGATTATAAATTACTTAAGTAGTTTATGTCTATATTTCATTTGTGGCATTTAGCATATTTTAGGGATTTGAGCAACATTGGTGATAATAATGAGGGCATCCTTCCAGTTAACAAACACCTGAGGGGACGTAGCACCAATAATTTAATAAATGATGTGACACTATAGTAGTTAAAGATTAAAGAGAAAAGTTTACTCGATATTGTTTACCATATTTCTATCTCATAGTTGAAAACATATCCCATTTTAAACAAAAATGGTCACTTTAATTTGGAAATATATGAATCAACTTAAAAATCTAGGTTCTTTCACTTAAGACATATTATCAGATATGTGTATAATTATTATTTATGATAAGTTATTTGGTAAAGACAAAAATATTTTCTTGAAGAGACATACTGGTGATACGAAATTTGATTTACCAGATAATTGCTAATTGTTAATTTGTGCTATTAGGGACTGCTTTAAGGTCACCAGGCTAAGGTCATATTCATCTCAACTGAAATGCTTCCAAACGTATTAAATTATGATGATATGAATGATGACCTATCAAATTTTTAGTTATAATACCTTTCACTTGGCAAAGGAATATTCTTAAGAATTTTCTTTTCTTTTCTTTTTTCTTTTTTTTCTTTTTTTTTTTTTTTTTAACCCCCAATATGCTTCCCAGAGCCTGTTCATTTCAATCCGGAACTAATCAAAGTTGAGTTAAAAAAAAAAAAATCTACTTGGCATCTGTTGCTGTTACTCTGTCAAATAACTCACCCATTGTCTAGATCTCAGTGGGGGATATGTGGGAGGTCCCACCGTTTCTTTCCAGCTGTTACTTAGTCTGGGATAATGTTTTTGGTTTCATACAACTCCCAGCATGCAGTCCGCTCCTGACAGCCTCAATAAAATTCCACTTAAGCAAATGAATTAAAAGTCCGTGTAAACAAAGTTTAGAAAGAAACAATTAAGAACTCTTCCTGAACTGACTTATGACTTGGAAAGTTTCATCTTCAGGAAACCTGTCACCTTGAAGGATCTAACACCACAGGCAGCTTTACTGTAGTCTGAGCCTACCTTTTGCTTCTCTGAACAAACTCTTAAAAGAGTTAGAAGAGTTTCTACGGAAGTGTCTGGAGCTTAAGAGCTGGCAGCATCTGTTCAGTATGATAACAGTAGCAGCCTCCTTGGCGGCAGTCTAAACCCTGAAATCCCCAGATCTACCCCAGACCTAGCACTGGAGAAAAAAAGACTGCATTAAGCCATCATTTTTCAAACTTTCCAAAGGGAATCACACCTGAAAGAGAGTTGCAACCCCCTCCCTCCCTCCCTCTGCTCCTGTCTGCCTCTCTGTTACACACACACACACACACACACACACACACACACGGACACAAGTGCACACATAGTCACAGGGAGAATAAGATGCTACAGAACAGTCCAGAGTGAAGTGAAAGTGCTAAGTGTGTATCAGAAAACTTACTAAAGGGAACATCATGATTACTCACTGAAGTAATCACTGATAATGGTAATTTGTGGATAATCAAACCAACATGGATCAGTAATATGTCAATATATGAATAAATATAGATTACCAAGAAATCTTAATTTTCCAACACCTTTGCCTACACCTATGTTAGCATGCCTTACTTACACTGGCTCTGCCCGATGTGTGTATATTATGCTATTATCATCCCTCACCCATGCTGCTGATTATCCAGCCTATTCTGGTACTTCTACTCTGTCCCAATAGCTGCTCCTGGGCCTCAGGTTCCTTGCCTGCAAGTGACTATGATTATAGCACCCACCTCTACAGTTACTAAAAAGATTAATGAATGAACATACATAAAGATCTTAAAATAATGTGAAATAATAAAGACATGTAAATGTTTGTTATTCTTATTTCTCTTTTTTCTAATAATTTACATCGTTTACTGAAATCAATCATATATTTAGTTGAAAGCATCAGCAAATGAACTGCAAACTAGAAAAGTACATTCACATCTTATAGTTTCCCTCTGAAATGATGCTATTGTTCAAATAAATGGGATTCTTAAAATGGGAACACAACTGACATATTCCCCAAATCATTATATTGTTTTCTGGATATTTCACATATATAAGCATTGACAAGAAACAGGTTATATTCATTTTCTTTTTAATCCAGCATCCTTAAGTGACATATTAGCAATCGAGTATTAAAAACAAACAAACAAACAAACAAACAAACAAAAAACAGTGTCATATAGGAGAATATCTTAACAATTTTTAAGGGCTAAGTACTAGTTTGTCTTTGATTTCAGGAAGAAAAAAAGAAGTGTCATATAGACCCTAAGTGGTTAAGAATTACTTCAGGGCCCACAAATAGAATTTTAAAAAAGTCATTTCATGGCTTTGAGCTATTCTAATAGGTTTTCTGGATTTTTTCATTGTTCAATTCCTTATACTACTTAGAAACTATAGGATTACTAAACAAACAAACAAACAAAAAGCCACCAATTTCTCAGGGAGTTGTTATATTTCAGTGATTTAAGCAAGATTTTAGTAATTCCTTCTCGACTTTATTTATGGAATTCATTAATAATACCAAAATTTGACAAGATATAGAATAATCAGTTACTAAGAAATAGGCATAGAAAAATTTTACTTTAAGAAATATTTTTCTGAAAACTAATGACTTAAGAACACACTCACATTGAAGAAAATTATACCAAGTGCTCAAATGGATTCTATTGGTCATCCATATCTAATTGGTTTAAATATGATGGGACTTAGAGATTGAAACGTGAAAAGAGTATGATGGTCGTAACTTAGACCATTGTTCGTAGTAAAATAGTAATATTTATTTCTGAAATGCGTGACTTGGTCTGGGGCTATGGAAGGGTATCTGAGCCAGTGCCCCGGGGCCAGCAGAGGGCGACACAGGCCTGCCCCAGCGGTTTTGGGCTCCGGAGTCAACACTGAGAAGTCTGTGGATGCTGGTATATATGATGCCTTCTCCCTGATTTCTTATCTGTGGTACTTGTGTTCCGAGGAAACTCTGAAGCCTTCTAGAGATTTCAGTTCCAGCTTCACATTCCTTTGTATTTTTCCCTTAAATTCTGAGCAGCCCAATTTGATACTTTCGAATTTTAAATCAAATATCCAAATGGCAGAAGGTGCTTCAGCACCTCTAACCATTGAGGCTTTTGTGATCAACCCCTACCAGTAGAGTCCCTTTCTATCTCTGTCTGTTTCAACGTGTTGTAGATCAAAATATGCTATGTGTTATATTTTGAACTCTTTTTCACTCAAGAGTGCTCTAATTTGAACTAAAAATTGCATGATTACGCTAACCGTTGGAATTTAAAATCTGGGCAGTTGTGGGGCACCTGGGTGGCTCAGTGGGTTAGGCCTCTGCCTTCAACTCAGTCATGATTTCAGGGTCCTGCGAATGAGCCCCTCATGGGTCTCTCTGCTCAGCAGGGAGCCTGCTTCCCCTGACGCCTCTGCCTGCCTCTCTGCCTGCTTGTGATCTCTCTCTGTCAAATAAATAAATAAAAATCTTTTAAAAATCTTGGCAGTTGTAATATGCTTATGTTTACCTAAGAAATACCCTTTCTTCCAAGACAGGCTCCATCAAGGTGGGCACCTCATCCCTGAGTTCCGGGGCTACTTTGCTTCTTTCTCATTATGCAATGACTGGGGATTGACACATTTTATAATCTTGATTTTTCCCAAGCTCCTTAAAATAAGAATGCCCTGTCCTAAACCTTCGTCTAGGGCTATTGACCTTGGTCCTTTCAAGGATCTGTGGCTTCCCTTAACTGTCAAATTCTCCATAGAAATAAAGTTCCCAATTTATTATCTAGCTTGGAATATTTGGGGAGACCACACTTAAGGTTTGCTGAAGTCTTTCTGCTTGGCAAAAATGTCAAGAGAGGAAAGAGGAAGTACAAAATAACAAGGTCCGTGGTGTTTATCTCCTTTCCTTTCCTATGTCTTACATTCTGTAAGTACTTCTTACCTTTTTCATTTAGAGACTGCTTTTGAAAAGAGTAATTGAAAAACAATAGGATGATTTTGAACAGCTTCTTTCTATAGGGAAATTATTGATAGAAAAGGAATGCAACTCTTTAATTTTTTACCTTAACAGATGACAGAGTGTATGTACCACAAAATGCCTTCTAAATTCTTATAAAATAAAATAAAATTCTTATAAAATAAAACTATCTTTGGATTTCAAAATACAATTGTAAAGCTCTATGATTCCCTATTGTTATCAAATTAAGAATAAGTTTTAAGTTCAGACAGTCAATGTATTTCTGTGTATTATCTTTAGAAATAGGACTGTTCGTGAATGAGAAAAATTGTTGGATACTAGGTCCTAAATAATTGTTTCACATTTTTACACTTAACCCCTCTTTCCCAGGTAAGTTGTAGCCCAGCGGTTGCTGCATCCTATTGAATATATACGTCCTTCATTTCATGACTTCTATGCCTCCTCCTCAGGTAGTTTCCTCCCTGAGAAGGCCACTGAAGAGTGTCCACACATCACGATCCATTTTGATATCTCTCATCTCCAAAATGTTACTCCTGATGCCCTAGGAAATTAGATTGTTGATTACTTTGTCCATATATAACAATTTTCTGAACATATTTTAGGACTCCCTTTGGGCACTGAAGTTATTTGAAAATAGGAATTATGATTTATGAATCTTAATTCTCTCTACGGTGTGTAGAATGTGTGGAATGTAAAGATAGGGCAGTATGAATGATAAACACTAGATTTTTTTTGAATTAAATTAGTTTTTAATAGGAAGTATGTAGTTTTAAGTCAATCATTTTGAAAGTAGCTTTATGTACAAAAATATTGTGCATAATATATAAAGCATTCTAAGTAATAGCTGCATATTATATACACATTTATCTATATGTATAATCTTTCTATAAATTTTTTTACAATTCTCTGTGATTTTAATATCTTAGAATTATTTACTTGTGATAATGCTTTATTTTTATTATTCTGTCAATGAACTTAGTTTTAAGTTCTCAGGTCAAAAACATGAGTTCCAAAAGTATACTTTACCTGTCAGAAGGAAGTTTCTTTGTATTATGAGACATATTCTAAGAAAACAAATATGAAAAAACAGGTAATTTTCTTCTTCTCACCTTCCTAAAATATTGTTAGCATTCTTAAGGATAGGAGAATTATAAATATAATAATTATGTATAATTTTTTATAATAATTACTTTTTCAATAAAGATATTTTAATATGTAGATAGGTAACAAAATATGGGGTTCATATATCTGCTTTTCACATTTTATATCTTATAATGACTTGATTTATAATTATTTTATGGAAAAGAAAGCCTAGACTGATGGGCATTTAAGAAAATACTTATTTTGTAAAGTAGCTGATATGTATACACTCAAATATTTCCTGGGCCTCATCTACCTCTAGTTATCCTTTTCTGTTTATTCATTCAACTTGAGAAGAGGAAGAAAACAATTGTTTTTCTTATAAAAATGATTTTTTCTATAGTTTCCCAACTGTGTTTTCAAATGTGTTGTAGATAATGTATCAGAAATATCTTTAAAACTTTATTGGTTCAGAGAAGTTGTGTAGTACCAAATTTATCCTGGCACCTGTAATGAATTTTTGATGTACCAAATGTTCTTTTGAAGACTCATCTTATGTTTTGCATGAAGCATTTCCATTTTTCCTCTGAGAGTTTGAAGGAAAGGAAGTGAAATCACTAAACAGTTTTTCAGAGGTTAAATTTGCTCACTTATAAAAATAAGCCTAATTACTGCTTAAACACAGAATGTACAGAATTAACAAGAAACTTCACTTGAGTACTCTAGTTTGTGAAATACAAAACATCCAAAGTTTTACTGACAAGATTACATAATTAGAAATCTCTAAACTGAATAATCACTCTATAAAAATTAGAATTATTTAAGCATGCAAGATTTTATCTATGTTCTAAATATTATATCCATAGAGCAGACAATTATCTTTAGGTTGGTAAATAGAGTTTTACATTAACTCTGGCAAGAGGTAAGAATAAAAAATGAGGATGACAATCTTAAAAATTTATTGATAAAAATATCTCTAACGACAGCTTTTCTTGTTCAGATTTTCTGACAAAAGTTGGTAGAGCAAATTAACCTCATATATATTATATGTGCATGTATATAAGCATATATAATGGAGATAATATCATGACTATAAAGCTGATATTTTTTCACTTTTTCCTACAGAAGATAAATCAAGTCCCTCTAAAGCCATTCAAATATCACAGTGACAGTAAAGGCTCAAGGACAAGAATTACTTCACGAGGAAGGAAAAAATGTTGCAAGGAAGTCCTGCTTCCTTGTATACAGAAGGCTCTGGAACGTAGAAAGAGGAGGAAAAGGAATAAAATAGTCAGGCATGAGTATTCTGATTCCCTGTACTTACACACCCACCCACACACCCACCCATCCACACACACACACACACACTCACACACACAAGACTGGGAGATTATAAAAGAAACAGAAGTGAAAGAACTTTACGGTAGACCCGATTCCATGGTGGTACTTTTGAAAAAGCCTATTGCCACAGACCATCCCTTACTAAAATAACCATGAACCCATTAGGCATAGAAGGAGACACAACTATCGCTCACCACCATCCTTCTGCTAGCATTGTTAGTTAAATTCTAGAAATGGCAAATATTTTCTGGCAGACACAGAAGGTGCTTACAGGAGAGTCAGAGCCTGGGGAGCTGATTTGGGTAAGAGCCAACAGGCTTACCAGTAACTTGAACAGCTTAAGTGAGGGACCATTTAGAGAATGAAAGTGTGATTCAGAAGAATTTACAGTACCATGCAGAGCTAAAGATCAACTGAACCAACAAAACCATTTTGCTTTAGCCAAGAATTATGCCTCCATATTTCAAGTGAACGGAGGAAGAACAGTGAGTGATTGGTTAAATTGGAGACATCTCCCAGAGAAAAGACTTAGAGAACAATGTATAGCCATTCTCACCCTGCATGACAGAAGGGTGACCCATCTCTCCATGCCTGCAAACCTGAAATCTACCTCTCCTTGGACATGAAATCTCCTATGTACCCCCACTTATCCGTCATCCATCTGTGTTCATGTAACACTAGAGAAGT
This sequence comes from Mustela erminea, assembly GCF_009829155.1. Classification (NCBI taxonomy): domain Eukaryota; kingdom Metazoa; phylum Chordata; class Mammalia; order Carnivora; family Mustelidae; genus Mustela; species Mustela erminea. The sequence goes on along the minus strand of NC_045615.1, from coordinate 123,598,974 downwards.
GAGTTATGTCGACGGTCGGGGTCACACCCCTAAGATGGCGCCGGTCGCGCCCCTAAGATGGCGCCTGCTACATAGCCCGAGCAGCACAGACAGCCTGAAAAACATCCACCCTGGCCACACGTGACCTTGTGCTCGTCACATGAACACCACATGCCACCACTGCCTACGAGCCCCAGATACCTCCTGTTCATGTGAACACCTCTGTGATTGGCTGTATACCTCCTGTTCACATGAACACCTCTGTGATTGGCTGTTATGCCCTATATAAGGCAAGGGAACTTCCCGGGGGGGGGGGAGGAATCGACCAGGAAATAAACAAGAGCTTGTGCATCGACCTGTGTGTGTGTTGGTGTTGCGTCATCTCTGTAGGCAGGGAGAGCGCAACATTTGGTGCCGAAACCCGGGAACTGTGAGTATATTTAAAAATAGCAAAGATATAGTGAAGGTAGAAATTCTGATACTGGTTGAGATATGTTCTGATTTACTGATAATATTGAGGTATATTTAACTTTTAAATTTTATGTGCATTGATCTCACATTGAAAAGTTTTGTCAGAGTGAAATACAATGTTTCCATTTTGTTTACTTGATTTTTAGAAGTGGTACTTCTAACAGGAAGATTTCATGGAATAGAAGTTGTGCAGCTTTTTAAACTTAGCATTTTGGGGAGAAGGTGAGAGAAGGCAATACATGGGTACCTTTTCCCCCTCGTCATATTGCACGTTCGTCACTAGGACGACCACAAAGGAAAGGTTAGAAGTTTGCTAAAGAGCAACCACGAAGGGACAGCAGCTGTATGTTCATGGATCGCTACTGTAAAGGTAAAGATAATGGGGTCGGAAATTTCTAGACTCCGAATGGAGAGCCCCTTGCGGGCGCTTTTGAAAGCTAACGGAACCCCTCTTGAGAGTTATTTAAGAAGTTGTTTTTCAGGAGGTGGGAATTTGAATAGTAAACCTGCGTCATCTCTGTGAAACCTTAAGATGATGAAATAGAACCTTTCTTTGTTCCTATTTCTTTAGTTATCACTGTCTTATCTAACACTTTGAACCAGTTAACTCAGTTGGAGCATGGTGCTAATGTGGCTAAGGATGGGAGTTCAATCCTTTTATAGGTCCCTTAACTTTACACACTTACACAGAACTCTTCATAGCTACAGATTGCCACTTCTTGTAGGTATATATCTCGCAATTCAGCTCTTAGTCACAAGGAAGGTGAGGAGTATAGCTTAGCATAAGCCTTTCATCTCAAATGGAAAGACAGCTTAAATAATTGGTATATGTGATACTATAGACTTTTAATCTAATATTTAAATTAAACATAATAATGTAATATCTAAAATATGTGTCACTATAATTTTCTCTGGGTAAGACCATTTTCTAAATAGTATCTTAAAAATTAAATTTCAATAAATTAAGTTTCAGTAAAAATTAGGTACAAATACAAATAAAACATAGTAAGAAAAGGTGAAATCCTGTTAACACTGAGTTCTTGTGCCTAAGTTTGGGTTTATAAGGCAGCAGAGTCTTCAGTTCACATATACTATTCAGAATCACACAACTCCTAATTTCTGCTCTTGGCCTTTGCAGTTTATGTTAGTACTTTTCTCAGTTATGAGTTATGATTAGTATTATTTTTAGTACAATTTTTTAGTAAAAGATGTTAGATAAGTAAATATTGTTAAACACTTCAGTTGCTCTTAAGCTCCTCACATGCTGTTTAATCAGAAGAGTGTTGATTTGATCTCCAGAAAGAACCAAAGAAAGAGTTTACAAAGTATTTTGGCTGTTGTACTGACCTAGATTAGGATAGTTGCTGTCTGTCATTGAAGTACAATTATGGGCCATGGTGCAAGCCTGGCCCGCTCTTCTGCCCCTCTCTAACGACTCGACAGTTTTTCCTTTGTTTTTCTCTACCAATGCAAGTACTGGCTTCCCATCTCTACCATACGAGAACACCGAAGCAGCTTACAACATCACTTCCTTACTCCTTCCCGGGAGCCTTTGCTTCTTTGTTCGTTTTAACCATTCTTCTTCCTTTCAACGCCTTTGTATATCACTCGTAATGATCCTCAATCAAAGGGTAGATCTCCTCCAGGAACAAATGAACCTAATGTCGCAAATTCTCTCTACCAGTTGTATCCAGCCCTTATCGGGCATATGCATCACATCTAACTTGTATTCTAATCTCTCCCGAGCAGTGAACCTCTCCCGAGAACTATCCAAGATGCTTACAGGCAACTGGAGTGCCAGATTCGAGAATCTGACAATACAGCTTCGTGCTAATATTGTTAACGTTAATTCCAGTAAGGTAGAAGTAGCTTCAGTATCTCAATTTGTTGCCTTTATGAAAAATGTTGTAGGATGGGGGAAGCAATGGTTTGGGACTATTGCACTCGGCTGTATTGTGCTCTTCATCCTCCTCCTGGCTCTGCGTTGGATAAGGGCCCTCCAACGCACATTAGCCAGAGACCGGCAGGCTGTACATCAAGCCTTGGTAGCCATAGAGCATGGTAGCTCACCCCAAGTATGGCTTAGCATGCTGGACCGGTAGTCAATGATGGGTAATGAGGACGATAACGGCGTACTAACCTAAGACAGAAGCTGCAGCATGCTCTGCAGTATTTGATGACGGGTAAGGGCGCAAGTTGATCGTCCCAACCTAAGACAGGCACAGTCCCTTATCCATACAAATAAATAAAGAAGGGGGAGCTGTCGGGGTCGCGCCCCTAAGATGGTGCCGGTCGTTCCCCTAAAATGGCGCCGAACAGCACGGACAGCCTGAAAAACATCCGCCCTGGCCACACGTGACCTCGTGCTTGTCACATGAACACCGCATGCCACCACTGCCTATGAGCCCCATATATCTCCTGTTCACGTGAACACCTCTGTGATTGGCTGTTATGCCCTATATAAGGCATGGGAACTTTCCCGCAGTGGGAGGAGAGAGATCGACCAGGGAATAAACAAGAGCTTGTGCATCGACCTGTGTGTGTGTTGCGTCATCTCTGCAGGCAGGGAGAGCGCGACAGTCGACTAAGGAAGATTTGTTCAATAAGATTATTCAGGAGTCCTGTTCTTCTGTATGTGGTTCTTTCCACTAAGCACTAGGGTGTTTCCATCATCTCTATATTTAAAACTAGATCCACACCATTATGTTTTATAGATCAACAGAAGGGAAAATGAGGATTTTGAGGCCAAACAATCTCTTTACAGAAAGTGATTCAGAAAGTGGTGCACATCACACTGGGAAACCCAAATTGCAAGCAGGCTGTGAAATATTATCCTAATCTCAGTTTCCATGTCCCTCTAAAATTCTACTACCTGGAAAAAGAAAAAAAAAAAATGAAGAGAATTTGCCCATCTGCCACACTTACTGTTTTTCAAAAAGACACTGAATTTGAAAGAAATTAACTTTAACACTCCACCACTAATTATGTATGCCTACAGTTCATTGCTGTCCAGCAAGATGGGGAAAGCACAGTAGATAGGATTAGCTACACAAACTAAAAAAATATATAAATTTTGTTTGCTGATTTAATTGGAATTATGAAAATGTGTAGACATATTCTATATATATTCTGTTGACTTATGTGTTTAAATTAATTGGGATTCTTGGTGACTAACACTTCTTTTGCAAGTTTAATACAATTTCTATAACATAATCTGAGATTCCCGAACGATCATGGATATGTAAATTTCTCCAACATCATCTCAATTGCTCTCCAAATTCCTCACTGTGATCCAGGCTCATTGAACTCTGCCTCTATTCCTAGAACATACTAATCTCTTTTCTTCCTTAGAAATTCTGCACTCTTTGTGACCTCTAGCTTTATCATACCTCTAGTTCTTCACCCACCCACCTGGCTCCCCCTTCTCCTTCAGATATCTCCATAGCTTCTCCAGAAAGAGTTGCATTTTGCATGAGGATTCTGTGTAAATCTATCCCTTACCTATCTCAGTTACATCAACCTGGGCATTCATTTCCTTCACTGAAATTTTCACAATCTGCAATTATCTTATTGATTGATTGATTCAGTAGTGCACTATTTGTATCCCATACATAAATGTAAGTCCACATCTACCACCCCACTATCCTCTCTGTCTTTTGCAGTAAATGACACAAAGTGAGGTTTAAAAATGTTTGTTGATTGAGCGAATGGTGAAGATAAACACTTTGAGAAACAAATATAAATAGCTATGTGTGTACGTGTGTGTATATGTGTACTCTGAGCTAAATATTACTATTCCTCAAAGGATGGGCTAAGAGAACCTTGTTTACAGAAATCTCAGGCAAGTTTTTCATAACAAGTACTGATAATGTATCGCTATAAAAATCATGTTGTTACCCTCAAGGCATTATGAAATCCAGCCAAAAATGGATTGTTGATGACTAAATCAACACTGTTTCACATTCTGCTCCATACTCAGAATAGAACATATGCCTTTGTAGCCCCTGCTTTATGCAAATCTGTGTTGTTTTATATTAGTTCTTTGATTTTATTTTTATGTTTCTGTAAAGGAGTTTTAAGAGCAAATTTCCATAAAGATAGGGCTAAAATTATTCTACCATCAGTAATTACTCTTTAGACTACATGATAAACAGCGTGATTCAGTTGAATTTTATTATATTGTTTTATGGAATAGTATGGTATAGGTTTTTCTAATGACCCATAGATAAGATTTTGTGCATGTTTAATGACCTCGGGCAAATGACGAAAACTCTTCAGACTTCAATTTCTTCATCTAGAATAATGGACAGGATATCAGCTCTAATACCTTAGAACTGTTGTGAGGATCAAAGATGTATTTGTAGATACTACATAGTAGAGGGTCTGCCACTAGCAGGGAATCAGTGAATCTTAGCATGTTACTGGATGACTACTCAGGGGTTCTCTGCTAAACTTTGGCACTATTTAAGGTTGACTTGTTTAAACCTCCCCAAAATGAAGCAAGTTAGAAATTATGATATCTGTCCTAAAGATGAAAAAATTGTAGCTCAGAAATGTAAATTTCCTACTGCTACACAGGTTATGGGCAGCTAAGCCAATTTATTTTCAATTTATTTGCATTATCTAGCTTTTAGTTAATAGCCTACCTTCAGATTCTTTTCATTTCAGACAACCTGGCAACCAGAACTAGAAAATAAATGTTTAAATTATTGTTTCTCTTATTTGGAACTGTTGGTGTGTTGGTAGTTAAGCAAGAGAGGGTAAAGATAAGAAAAAGTGAGAAAGGCAGAGGAAAAAAATAGAAGAAGATCAGAAAAGAAAAGTCTAAAGTGCTAAAGACAGCATAAACTTTAAGAAAACTAGACAAGTAAGTCATCTCTCTTTCTTGTCCCTATAAACACCTCAGTAGTATAATCTTTCCAATTATTGGACAAATGTTTTTAATCAGGAAGAAATCAGGGGATTTTGTGAAAGAATACATGTCTTATTATACTTATTCTCTTTTAAACATTTAAACTGGTATTTAATTTCAATGATGGGGGTTCAAAGATGTGTGTATTCCATTCTTAACTCAGAAGATGTATTCCAGAGCAGAATTTAAAACATACTGTGCTGCCCTTTCTATGTATTTTTCTATAATTATTTCTATCTCTTTCTATCTCACAGGCAAACGTAGTTGGTCAGAAAGAATGTGAAGTTTTGAGGACATCAAAGGTGGAAACTATTCTAATTACTGTGCAGAGCTGATGTACTTTTGATTGTGAAACAGCCCATAAGTTCATATTGGTAATTAAAATCTACTATTTCAAAAAAACTAACATATTTCATAAATCATACACCCAAAGTACACTAGACATTGGAGACAAATGGAAATTTGAATCCTGAAAAAAATGAACTTGAGATTTTTCTCTATGTTATTATTCTCTCCCTTGGCAATGCAAGAGTGCTTCTGTTTCATTTAAATATTATCATTTAATATTTAATAATATCCATCCTTTCTTGGTTTTTGCTCTCACACACTGGTGTGGCAATGACTCATGTCTTTTCCTGAAGTCTCTGTATTCTAGGATCTTTAACATCACTGTCCATGCTTTCTTCTTAGGACTGAACTGCTTCAGCTTTTTCTGCCTCTTACTTCCAAAAACATATCAGCAGCAAAAGGAGTCTTGAATCATCAAAGATTAATAATTTATCTCTCTGGGAACATAGGAGTCTGCCTCTCATGCTCATCTGAAGGATTGATGGCTGTGTGACTCTCTCAACACTTCCCACAGAGCAGCCCTGAGCGTCAATGGACCCTTCAGGTCTTTCCCAGCAGCATGAGGGCAAAGTGATCCAAAGGAAAACTACTCTTATCCTGTTATCTTGTTTCATTGCATGAGACCATGGGTGTGTGTGTGTTTTATTTTGTTTTGTTTCTGTTTTGTTCGTTTGTTTGTTTGTTTTAACCTACATTCATTGACTGGGTTTTGAAAAATTTTTCTAAGTTCTTGGCCATTTTTTGACTTCTCTTGTAGTCTTAAGATTAAACCAGGATAATGCTAACTTCTGATTGTTTAACTTACATACATTAAATCAAAGTTTTTAAGGAATTGGTGGACGTGATTTTTTTTTTAAAATTTTAAAATATACTTATTAAAACAGAACAGATTTTTTTTTAACTAAAGATCTTAAAAATGCGAAAATGCAGCTACAAAATCCTCTCACTGTTCAATTCCTAATGTCTGAAAGTGACCTACCTACAGATAAACAAATCTGGGCATTTGTGTAAATGAGAAAGGAACCATGGGAAAGATTTATTCCCATGTATTGCTGTAGAACACAAGCATAACAATCTACAAAGAAACTTCAGCAGTTAATATTCTCCATACAACAATAATTCGCAATGTGATTGTACACTTCACCAAATATGTCCAAACAACAATACTCTTAGCTGCTCCAGGCAATCAACTGTAGAGAGAAATCACAAATTATGTTTTGCAAAATGCATTCTTTTTTTTTTTTTAAAGATTTTATTTATTTATTTGACAGAGAGAGATCATAAGTAGACGGAGAGGCAGGCAGAGAGAGAGAGAGAGAGCAAGCAGGCTCCCTGCTGAGCAGAGAGCCCGATGCGGGACTCGATCCCAGGACCCTGAGATCATGACCTGAGCCGAAGGCAGCGGCCTAACCCACTGAGCCACCCAGGCGCCCCTGCAAAATGCATTCTTAAGGCTACATTCACAAAGACTTTTTGATCGTACTCTGCCTATCAGAAATATGGTAGAACACATGTCAATGAGAAGCCAAGGTCTTACTGTGATGTTAGCTGTACTTGGGTTGGAATAGCTTCCTTGGACTAATTATCTTATCTAAGCTGAATTTTCACATTTCTAACTTAAAAAGCTGGATTTAGCTTATACAATTGGCATATTCTAGTAATTTAAAATAATGTCTCCATGGAAAAAATGCTAAATAATTTATAAGTATTATTAAGAAGTAAGTTCCAAATTCTGAAAAATTGTTCTTGTTTTCTTGAATCTTATTTCTTGGGAATTCATCGATCACTCTTTAATTTTTTCTTCAGTGTTCCAAGATTCACTTTATTTTTTTATTTAATTCTATTTTTTCCATGTTCCAAGATTCATAAGTTATGCACCACACCTAGTGTTCCATGTAATATGTGCCCCCCTTAATACCCACCACCAAGCTCACCCATCCCCCCACCCCCTCACCTCCAAAACCCTCAGTTTGTTTCTCAGAATCCACAGTCTCTCATGCTTAGGAAAGGAAAAGTGAGTTGGGGTAAATTGGAGGGCAAAGCAAGGAATGATCACTCTTTCAAGTTTAGATTTGTTAAGTTTATCACTCAAGATTTAGTTATATTGAGAATGACCAAGAAAAAAAATAAATTAAACTACAAGTGGCTAGTTATAATACTTTTTAAAAAATTGCAGTATTTTTTCTCCCATTCACAGAAATTAAGTACAGAAGAAGAAAATCTAGGGCTAATGTCACAGCTTACTCTACCACCTTAAAAAATATAATTTTAAAAAAAGTAATAGTGAATATGCCTTTAGTGCTTCCAAAGCAACAGGAACATAGCAAACAGTTTTACTTGTATCTCATTTAATACCCTGACAATCATAAAATTTCCCAATGTCATACATGAAATAACTTGGGCACAGAGATAATAAATATATTGTCTAAGATCACACAATTCCAACAGTTGTCATGTCTACAGCCACAACATCTGCATTAAAGCAAATAAGATGGAAAAAGAAACAAAGAAAGGTATGAATTTTAGGAAATATCTTGAATTTTACATTTGAAATTCCACCTTTATCTCCTTGGCCTCAACTCAGTAACAAATAATACCTACTTGCAAAGGATGCTGGGAAGGATGGTCCTTATGTTGAAAGACAATATACCTCCTTAAATACTTGGAAGTTCTCCTGTTAGACAAGAGTGCATATTGAAGGACATCAGCCTATTTCTCTTTCAAGGATATATGCAATTCTGTTAGATTTTGTCTTCACGGTTTAGTGCTATACCTTTTACAAAAACATACTTTATTCAAATCTATAGTTTTTTTTTCTCCTTGTAGTATCTTTCTACTAACAGTAGACCAAGATCTCAATCATCCCCAGAAGACATTGTGTATTCCATACAAGACAGGTTAACACTCAAATCAAATCTCCTTCAAAATCTTTGCTACTGGTGATCTCCTATATTTTTTTCAACTTAATATAAAAAAAGTTAGTCTTTTATAGACAAGTTCAGAAATTTGGGATTTCTGATCATTCATTAATTATGTATACTTACACTATATAGTATTTTCAGGCACTTTTTTAGCACTAGGTTTGAAGAGATAAGTAAGTCCCTATTTTCATAGATGTTATACTCAAGTGAGGGGAAATAAATGAAAAAGTAAGAAAATATAAATTCCTATATTATTTACTGGGTGACTGATATATAAGTTACATTTTCTACTTTTGAATATTTTTAAATATCATGTGATAAATGAATATACCCATAGAATTACAAGTATAATCCTATGTTCCTACTAATGGTATAAATGATATTCATTGTGGATAACATCAAGAACTATGAAGGTTCTGGGGCGCCTGGGTGGCCCAGTGGGTTGGGTCTCTGCCTTTGGCTCAGGGCATGATCTCAGGGTTCTGGGATGGAGCCCTGCATCAGGCTCTCTGCTCAGCAGGGACCCTGCTTCCCCCTCTCTCTGCCTGCTTCTCTGCCTACTTGTGATCTTTCTCTCTGTCAAATAAATAAATAAAATCTTAAAAAAAAAAAAAAAGAACTATGAAGGTTCTGGAGTTTTTACTCTACTTGCAAACCAGTAAGTTAGCCTACTGTGATTTCATAAATGGTGAAGACATAAGTTTCCTGTATCAGAGACAAAGAATGCAATATGTGCCCTCCTTAATACCTACCACCAAGCTCACCCGTCCTCCACCCCCTCCCCTCCAAGACCCTCAGTTTGTTTCTCAGAAATACCATAGAACACATGTCACAATTGACAGTTGTCATGGCTAAAGCCACAACACACAGCATGAGGTTTATCTTCATACTAATTCCCTTTGCTTTCCAGGTCCCATGGGGGTGATGAAGACTGGCCCAGTCAACACAGCATATACAGAAGTTCTGTGTCACAGTGAGAGACCCAGAGCATAAGAAGCCCTGATTTTTCAAAAAGGACCTGCTAGCAAATCAGGTCAATCCCTTTCCTTGAAAGGGGACATTATGTTTATCACTCAGGTTAAGAAATAAATTTTCCCTCTGCTCTAAAGAGAAACACTGTCTCCTTCTTGCAAGGTGAGTTGCTATACAAACATCCATTAAAAGGTAATCCAGAGCAGGAACAGATCCAAATGTTCAGAGACATCATGGAGAATTGTTTCCCACTAAGTATATAAGACCACAAGGTTAGTCATTGAGATGGCTTTCCATAAAATAAGAAGTGTAGGTATTTAAATAACTCAAAAAAGAGATCATTGCTTCAGTCCAGATACATAAAGCAGAGATTTTTTTTTTTTTATGATAGATTACAAGATCTGGTAAAGATGAAAGTAAAATAAGGATATTATTAAGTGCATAGAGAAATCAGGCTTTATCCTGGGGAATACAGAGAGTCAGTTAAACAAGAAAAATGGTAGTGAAATAAAACTTTGAGGAAGATTTTATAGACTTGTTGGAGTGGGATTATTACCACAAACTCTGGTGAGAGACATAAGCATGGGGAGAATCCCCTGATTAGATAAGAAGGACAAAGCGAAGGAATATATCCAACACATTTCCAGTGTTTTGAGCCTGAATCATCATGATAAGTATGACATACACAGAAAACAAATAAGTCAAGTCAGAAAAAGAAGTATTTCTACAGCTGGGAGAATCAGGCTGATTTGAATTACATTTAATTTGATCTAGTCTGAAAATATCTCGTAATGGAAAATATCCAATAGGATGTGGGGGATTTGAGATTAGAAGATGTGTTGAAATCAAGCATTTGATGGATGTGAAATTGGCAGACTCACTTGTGAGCTTGGAAGCAAAATAGAATCTCAGAACCTTCTCAGTTCCTGACAATCTTGTCCATTGTGGATGGGGAGGGGTAGAGATTCCCTAAGTAATGCTAAGAAAAAAGAATATTCTGTACAAATTGAGGTCACTTCCTAACATGAAAGAACTTTTTATTCTAAATGTTAATAAGTTTCTATATTTCACAGACCTGAACTTTAGTTCCAATCTGAAAAAAAATAAAATAAAATAAAATTACGTTTCATGCAGTCTGGCAAGTACGGTGCTCAGTCTCTTGTTGGCCCAGAGCATGTAAGTACACTGGATTCAGTTAATTAGTAAACTAAATCTTCCTTGTCTAAAAAGTCCCTGAATATTTCTTCATTGCTTTATATACTCTGTGGAGTTATATCAGAATTTGAGGACGATTTAACTGTAATTTGAGTTAGCTGAATGGCACAGAATGCTCTTCAACTTTTCCCTCTGGCAGTTGATTTATTCATTCCTTTACACACACATTTAATTATACAACAAATTCTTCTTTATCAACAAGTTTGTGGCAATGCATTGTGCTAGGTATTATATATTAAACAACAATGAATCAACACATTTTATATTTCATTTCTTGTTAAAAAAAAATGTCTGCATTGAAACTTAGGTTTAACAATTGAAACAGTGTGGTTGTGCCTAAAAACCTGTCATCGTGCCTACCCCAAGTAAGACTCTCAGCCACAAGCAGCATAACTAAATATAGTTGACTTAGGTAGAAAATAAATTTGTTTATAATACATTTTTTCAAAGGAAAGACAGATACTGCCATCACTCTGGGAATGCTGTAAAATCAAGGTTGAAACATGAGCAGAAGGAGAACATGGGGTCAGAGCAAAAACCAAATGGGAAGGGGTTTGGTAAGAATAGTGCATGCTTCATGTCTGTATCCTGAATCTTATACGGCCACTGCCGGAAGCCAAGCACATGGTATGTCAATGGCCAGGCTCTATGGATATGTCTGGACATCCTGCTACAAAGCATTTCTTGTGCTCCAGCCTTTTACTTAGACTTTGCAGGTGTCCATCCTCCTAGCTATTGGGACCACTCCAAAAATTAACAGAATTAGTTAACCAACCATGAACAAATCCAGTGTTAGACACTTTATTTTACAGTCTTAAATTAAAATATATATATATATATATATATATATATATATATATATATATATATATAAAATTTTAAATAGCAGTTAACCTTTCCAAGATATTTTGGGGTGTCTAATAAAGTCTTGGGCCATGACAAGTATTTTGGGTACAAAAAAACAAAAGACGCTAACTTTGCCTTCAGGATGGTCACTGCCTAGCCATAAAAAAGCTAACTATCCATTATATTAACTATTACAGAATAAGTAATCTCATGGAGTTTTGTGGCAAGAATGATGAAAATGCAGATGAGAAACTACTGCCTGCAATAGTCAAGAGAAGCTGCAAAAAAAGAGATGCGCACGGCCTTTAAAATACCATTCAGGCGTGGACATAATTCCTCTACTTGTTCAGAGTGTGTATCTCCCACTGTATTTTCAGACAAACATGCACAGTTAATTTGTATTTTGCAGGGCTGAAGTAGTAAACTGTACCTCAATGAACATAATTTGGCTAGCCTCAAACAACATCCCCAAATCTACAGTCATAGAGCATTTTGGTCCTATCCTCCCAAAGCCCTGGGCAACACAATAAATTTCCTTAATATTACAGTTGTTGGATGATAAGGGGAAAATAACATGTAACCAGAAAATAGGATTTTAAAAGCTGTTTTTAATGTACTGAGGAAACGTATTCTGGAAATGAATTCTTTATCTTCAAGATTTAATCTGCCTGGGGAACATTCTTGGGATGAGAGGAAGACAAGGCAAAGGTAGACATAAAAGGAAAAGTATTCAAAAGTTTACATTTAAAGCTTTCCATTTGATATTTTAAGGTGTCGTAGATATTTTTGTGAGCTCTCTCTGTGTGAGCTGAATACATCAGCCTGCTTATCTATGGAATATCACGAACAGCTCAGCAGTGCACTCAACACAGAACACACTTTCCTACATTGTTCAGAATTTGGTGCCACCGTTGCAAAAATGTGACTCAACTTTGGCATTTACATCAATAAGAGGCATTTTATTTTATTTTATTTTCATGAAGTGGAATTCCTGGAATAAGGGCTTTATCCCCTTGTTGACAGATTCCAACGTGGGCTGGGTTGGGTCACCTGCTTCAAAGTGTCTCAATTGCCCAGTGCATCTTCTCACTCTGAGAGGGTATGGACCTTGTTCTTTCAGGGATGTGAAGTACCTGGCATTTGTGAAATATCTCCTTCCAGTCTTTACTTTCCCCTAAAAAAAACATTCTGGGTTTGTTTCTGTAGAAAATAATTGCTCCGAATCATAGAAGTGTCTCTACAAGAAAATCTTTAAAAATATAAGTATATAAGAAAAGTTCTATATTCTAGGAAGTAGTACTTTTTTTAAAAACTTTAAAAATTTTTTTTAAGATTTTTATTTATTTGTTTGATAGAGAAAGATCACAAGTAGGCAGAGAGGGAGGCAGAGAGAGAGGAGGGAGCAGGCTCCCTGCTGAACAGAGAGCCTGATGTGAGACTCGATCCCAGGACCCTGAGATCATGACCTGAGCCAAAGGCCAAGGCTTTAACCCACTGAGCCACCCATGCCTCCGGAAGTAGTACTTTTTTTTTTAAGGTTCATTTAAATTTATTTGTCAGAGAGAGAGAGCGCAAGCAGAGGGACGGGCAGACAGAGGGGCAAGCAGGCTCCCTGCCGTGCAAGGAGCCTGATACAGGACTTGATCCCAGGATCCTGGGATCACGACCTGCACCAAAGGCCAACCCCCAATGGACTGAGCCATCTAGGTGCCCCAGAAGCAGTACTTTTCTAGAAACATTTTATTTACCAATAAATTGCATGATATATACCACTACGGTAAATCCAAGAGTGGACATATGAATAAGTGGATGGATGGAAATTTGTTGTCCACAACTTTTGACAGCAAAGCCTAGGATAAGTAAAGATTGAGACACAGGATACATCAGATTTCTATATTGCAAAGATTGGTAAATCCCTAAAGTAGGGAAATTTTCCAGAAATAGTAGGATCAAAGGATCTATCAAACTGGAAGTAAGCCAAAATATAGATAATCTGTCTACAGAAAATGAATTGAATGGAAAAAAAAATATGTCGCCTGATTTGACAAATACATGTTGAAGGATTTACAGGGTAGTCTCTGTGTGTGCACAAACATGTGCATTTGTGTTTAGCAAAAATTTGTACCAAAGCTTTTTGATGGCAGACATTAGTCCCAAAAGGCTGTGACCAGATGCCTGCAATTGCCAGTTAATACTCTATTAATATCTTCAACAAATACTTTGCTCCATTGATTTTCCTAATTTGAATTTTACAAAAACACCCTCATGATGTTAAGGATTATCTTGCAATTCAGATGACTGTGAACACTGATCATTGGTTATTTGATTAGTTTGTTGTTGTTGTTGTTTTGTTTGTTTTTTTTAAGCCTGATTGCCCTTCCCATAGAGAGAAGATGCTGAAAAAGCCCAGGACTGAAAATTGATTATACCAATTAAAGATTCATGGAAGTTGTGAAACAAGTGTTTGATCTGCCTTGTGCATACCATCATTGTTGGGCCTTGTATTACTTATCTCCTGCTTTATAAAATATGACCCTCAAAGCTTAGCCAATCAACACAGCATGCCAATTATTGTCTCATGGTTATTGTGGGTCAGAAATTGAGGAGTGATTTGGCTGGGTGATAGTGAATCAGGGTGCATTATGAGTTTACAGTCATGATTTGTCAACAGAGGGATCAACTGAAGGATAATCTACTTCGAAGTTCACTCCATATAGTTGTGGTGATCCTTATTTAGATTCTCACTGGCTATTGGCCGGAGACTATACCTCCTCACCACATGGGCTTCTCATTATCTGACTCAGGTGACATTACATGGTAGTAGGCTCTCCCAGAGTGAGTGATGAGTGATGACATGTAAATACAGATGTACATAAAGAAGTAGATGTAGATGAGAGGAGGAAATTCAAGACAAAAGCTTCTGTCTTGGGTAACCTAATTTCAAAAATTGACATACTGTCACTTCTGCCATATTTTGTTGGTTACCTAAACTAACCTTGGTGCACTATGGGAGGAAATTACAAAAGGATTTATACTAGGAGGCATACCTGACTGGAGGTCATTGAATGGTGATCAAAAAAAATTTATTTTTTATTCTGGCATCTGAAAATCTGTAGTTATTCACTAATGGTTAGACTGAAAAATAATGAAAAAAAAGTACAAGAAAAAAAAAGAAAAGAAAAGAAAACATACTAAGTTTTGGCCTGTCAAATACAGTAAAATTCTAAGTCTTAGGCCGCCTGGTGCCTCAGTCAGTTAAGTCAGTTAATCAACTCTCGATTTCAGCTCAGGTTCTGATATCAGGATTGTGAAATTGAGCTTGAAATTCTGAGGTCTGCTTGAAATTCCCTTGCTCTCCCTCTTCCCCTCCCCCAGCTCATTCACACACTCTCTTTCTCTTTTTTCTTTTTTTTTCTTTCTCTTTTTTCTCTCTCTCTGTTTAAAATACATTTAAAAAGCTTTAAAAAATTCTAATAGTGTCATTTTCAGAAGAGTAAGTTGAGACTCAGAGTCTTGCTTAATATGTAAAACAAGCATTATTAATCAAATATATACCATCCCTGTGATATTTCACTGCATAACAAACTACCCCCAGAATAAGGGTCCAGGTCCAGAATAAACTTTGTTATTTTTTTAATAATTTTTTTAAAAGATTTTATTTATTTATTTGACAGAGAGAAATCACAAGTAGATGGAGAGGCAGGCAGAGAGAGAGAGAGGAGGGAAGCAGGCTCCCTGCCGAGCAGAGAGCCCGATGCGGGACTCGATCCCAGGACCCTGAGATCATGACCTGAGCCAAAGGCAGCGGCTTAACCCACTGAGCCACCCAGGCACCCCAAACTTTGTTATTTTTCACAACTTTCTGATGAGGCTACACAATGTGTTTTGTCTGAACCACTGTTACTGATTTCTGTGGGCAGCTCGTGGTTGAGCTGAACCTTGATGGTGTAGAATATCCTCACTCAGAAGTCTGGTTGTGGACTAATGTTATGTGAGGTGACAAGGATGGTTTGCACAGGCATCTCTTATCTAGATATTAGCCTGGACTCACTGACATGAGTGTAGTCAAAGTTTTCCCAGGATTAGCAAAGTACAGGAAGTCTTCCAATCTGTGCTGGCATTACATTTGTTATTGTCTGTCCTCAAAGTCTCATAGACTCTGCCTCTTGATGTAAAGTGCTACAAAGTCATATTGCAAAAGGACCTGAATATAGGGATGAAGATAATTGGTTTCTTATTTTGTTGTCAATAAAATCTCTAATTCTTGTTAATACCAATCTATTATTTCTAGGAAAAATCCAAGAATGTTGTTAATTTTGTCTTTGTGTGGAGCATACTCCCAGCCAGAAAGGGAAACTAGGGTTTACATGTCATAATCTAATTTGAAAAGTCATGCCAAAGAGCAGGAGAGGGAAGAGTGACAAAGACATTTGAAAAAATAATAATAATAATAAGATAAATTAAGACAATACAATGGTAAATTCCTTAAATGATATACTTGGGACAACGGAGGTTTGATCTAACCAGAACCTTCAAAGGACACATGCTCCATGAGCCTCTGAAGAATCAAATCCTGGAAGAGGAGAGCTTTTTCCACCAACCATCACACTCTTTTTGGTCAACGGCTGCCCCGTGGCATATAATGAATGCCCTTGCAATCTCAGGACATTCTGGCATTAATACGGATTTCCCTTCATGTAAACCTCAGGGTAGTTAAGGAATTCCCTGAGAGAAAACTAAATATGCACAGTGCATCTCAGAGACTGGTGACTACACCAATGCCTAGAGAAAAATGTGGACCAAGAATTATGTAGAGCACAAAAGATTTCTAAACAGTATTTGAGCAAAGTTATCACATTTTATGTAAAGAAAGTATGCAAAAGTTGTTATATGTTAAACCTCATTTGTTATAGGATAAACCTCATTTAACCCCCACTACAACTGTCAGAAAAATTAGGTAAGTTCCCAAAGCCACAGAATTAGTTAGTGAAAGAACAAAAATATGAAGGTAGGTTTTCTAACACCAAAGAATAAGCTTTTCCAATGTATTTTACTTCCAAAAATTCTCATATGTATGGTTGGAGAGTGGGGTGCGTTCCCCCTTTTTTTGTGTGAGGGATAGAGATTGGGTGTGGGTTATCAGTCATGGAAAGACATTATGAGATCTCTCTCATTACTCTATAATGCAAGTCATGGATCTTTTATAATTTATTCATTCAAAAACAAAGAAACAGGTTTATTTAGAGACCTTTCCTGATAAAAAATGGGGGGGGGGTATGAAGCCAAACACATACAAATTGATATTAACTGAGTTCGAATTATTTTTCTCATCAGAGTGAAGTTGGTTGATAGCGCTTTCTCTCAGGCCACATAATTCCCGGTCCCTCAAGTAAGCAAACAGACAAGCAGGGAAATTAGGAAATAAGGGTTATTTTAAGACATAGTGAGTTTAAAGCATTTGAATGGAAATTGTATTTCCGTGATTGTACAGGATCTAAAAAGGTTGGTTTACTCGCCAGTGCTTCAGCCAGAACTCCTCATTAATGATCATTTCTTTACATCTTTCAGTAAAATGAAAACTGATAGTCATAATGATGCCCTAATATATTGTGAGACCATAAAAATGTCTTCTGGGTTATCATGGCAGTGAAATAACTCTCACCATGGTTTTCTCATTGATTTTATTTTATTATAAGTTTAGAATATTACTGGTTCATTTATCATACATATAACTTCATTAACCCTAAGATTTGATTAAAAAGAAAACTTTATTCTCCGGCTGCGTAATAAAATAGAGAATTACTATAGAAGCAGTTAAGTGTATATGTGTTGCTTTCATGAATGAACAAAAGAGGTCAAATAGAGAAACCTACTGAATTTTATTGCTGTCTCATAAAAAGTGTATATAGCACCCATAAAGAATACAGTAGGAAAGTAAATTATTTACTGTGAGAACCTTGGCTGTGAAATCATTTATATACCACTAAGGGATTTGCATACAGTGGAGGAAGACTGAGAATCGTATTTCTATGCCTTCCTTTACTTTTCCATCAGAGTATAAGCTTCTTAGATTTTAGTCACACGATCAAAATGTCTATCACGAATTTTCTGGGAGATCATTGCTGAGTGGATTTCTGACATTTTAAATTTTTAATTATGGCTGTCTTTATTCCTTAAACAATATAATGGGTTTTCTAGCATGTTTAGTGTGCTTAAAAGTGTATTACCAGACACTTCGAATGTATATTATGTAAATTGAAATATTTATTAAATACCTGCCATAGTGTTCTTTAGAGAATACACTGTGACTCATGTATATAAGAAGCAGAAGAATCCATGCCACCTGCAAATAGACTATGGCTTATAGGAGTCTTCCTCACCGTATAATGATACTCTATGAAGAGTCCTGCATTCTTGGAGAATATTCAGGGGAAAGAAAAAAAAATTCATATTGCAAACCAGATTGCCTCTTCACTGAAAAGTAGAATGGCGATCAATTATTTATGCTTTTTAAAGCCACTAAATGTTAATATCTTGGCACATTTGAGAAGGAACAACAAAGAAACATCTTTTGAGTTTGAAATCCTATCTTTCTCAGCATTGCACATTAGAGTTTCCAAAATGAGTTCACATACATTGTTTTAACCTCAAAGGAAACACTGGTATTAGAAATAAGCATTGTGTCCTTCTCACTTTACAAATGGAAAAGCAGAGGCTTGAGGAGGAAGTGACTTTTCCAAAGTCAGGGAGAGAGATAGGACATCACTGAAGCTGGAACTGATTTATTTTGTCCCGTGCATTATTTACTTAGAAGCACCATCCCCTTCTCCAGTCTGTCTGAGTACACAGCCATGGGCAAGCTTCTCCCCATTCCCCTCCCTCTCTCTAAGAGTAAAGCTGCACTCAGTTCAGATGAGGTGCCCTTGCTCTCAGGTTGAGCAAGATTTTGTTTTCTCAAAAATTGGCATAATTTTTCCTCTGCAACTTTATTTAGCTCATTGGCCGTTATTATACACACATAACTCTGTGGAAATAAAAAAAAGTAGGATAACAACATTTTTTTATTATACATGTACTAATATCAGAATAGCAAAAAATAAAGTTGTGGATTCGATCCTGTTAGGGTAGTAAATAACCCATTCCATGTCTGACTGACTGATTGTACAGTCCTGACAGAAAGACTAATTTCATATACATTTCCCGACAAGCTTTTATCACCACAGATACAACGTAAAGTAATGATATTTCAACGTCCTGATAGCCATATTAATGTATTTGAGAGAATCTCTCTCTCTCTCTCTCTCTATATATATATATATATATATATATGTGTGTGTGTGTGTGTGTGTGTGTGTGTGTGTATACACATATACATATATAATAAAATATAATTAAATAGAAAATAAAATAAAATAGAAAATAAAAAATAACATTGCAGTAAACATTGTTTTTTCTGCATTTCTTACAATAAATTTTATTTTTTTATTACCTACCATTTTCTAAGGAAACTCCATAGTATAAAAGAAGATTGAAATTATAAATTTGAAGATTAAATTAAAAATTATTAAGCTATTTATGAAGCATACTTTTTAGTAATGTATTTTACACAATTTTTTAGTAATGGATTTTTTAGTAATATATTTATGAAGCATACATTTTAGTAATGTATTGTACACAGTTTTTTATATCACAGATTAAGAAACAGTGGCCCAGGATACTTCAAAAGTTCACGAGTCAAGTTAATGGTACGTATTGCAATTTACACTAAGTCTCCCAATCCCTACAAAAATATTTTAAAAATTTTGTCTGCCATGAAGCCATTTATAATTTGCTTACTTGTAAGCTTACTTGTAAGTCACTGAACACAAATTGTGTATCAGGGAGGGTTATTAACTAAAACGTAAATATAAATTAAAAAAAATTTTTGAAAGGATGCCTCCAAAAATTATTAGTGGGTCTTCTGAATGATACTCAGAAAATGGTTTGAAATCATGGTGGCTAACAACCAGAGGGAAACTGATATCATGTGCCAGGAACTCTACAAGAACTACAAGATCACTCCTGCCTTTGGACAATGGATGCTGCGAATCCCATTTCTTCCCCAGAATGCTTATCCCTTAATGGTGAGAACCTGAAAAAATTATATGCTGACTTTTGGCTTTAATCATGTAAAGGATTTGGTCTCTCACCAAAGCTTTCTAAGTACAAAAAACAAAAAACAAACAAACAAAAAAATCTAAGCACTCATAAAAATTAAAGGATAAATGCATTAGAGACATTAATAATTGAAAGAAATATGCAATTACTAAACTATTGAAAAATTTAGTTGCATATTTATATCAAAAATGTGTTGCATTTGCATATTAAACTTAACAATATAATTTTACATCTTTAATTCATCTTTTTCTTCTCAGAGAAATCCTAATAGGTAATGGTAATAGTTTCTTCTCCTTTATATAAATTAAGGACACTGATTATAGAGAGTTCCAAAAATTGGGGCAACTTTAACTGAAAGTGATAGCAGAAAAATAACCGGAATCTACAAATAATTTTGATATCTCAAAAGATAAAGGGATATCTATAGAATCAGTTCCTAGAATAGAATATGATGCCATTTTATCTCTGCTTCTTAAAATCATGTATATAAGCATATTAAATTTATTATATATATATTTAGTTTCAAATGAAGAATTTTGTGATCCATCACTACACACAACACCCTCATGTTCATCACAAGTGCCCTTCTTTATCCCCATCACCTATTCAACCCATCTCCCCACTCACCGCCCCTCCAATAACCATCAGTTTGTTCTCTATAGTTAAGAGTCTGTTTCTCGATTTGCTTCTCTTCCCCCCAACCATGTTTATTTGTTTTATTTCTTAAATTTCACTTATGAGTGAAATATTATGATATTTGTTTTTCTCTGATTGACTTACTTTACCCAAAATAATACAATCTAGCTCTATCTACATCATTGCAAATAGCAAGATTTCATTCTTTTTTTTGTGGTTGAATTACATTCAATTCTTTGTATAATTTAAGAGTTTCCAAGTCTTCAAAATTTTGAGTAATTATTATTAGAAAAGAAAAAGATAAGATAAAAGTCACTTTTCCTTCTTATGCATTTTTTTGTTCTCAAATTGTTATGCAATGTTAAGCTACATTTTTTTTTTTAAATAATTGGACTACTACAAACACAGAAGATATTTGCAAGTGTCTTTTTCTTATCCTTTAGAAAATATCAGGAGTTTTCAGTTTGCATTGCTATTTTCAAAAGTTTAATGCTTTGTTTGTAAGTAAGGATAAAAATGAAAATAATTGATTCTGGGGGCTTAGCTTTATACACATACTACAGTGTTTCTTCTTACCACAAAAGTTTTTGTTTGTTTGTTTGTTTGTTTTAAGATTTTATTTATTTATCTGTCAGAGAGAGAGTGGAAACACAAGCAAGGGCAGAGGCAGGCAGAGGAAGAACCAGGCTCTCTGCTGAGCAAGGAGCCCAACGAGGAACTCGACCCCAGGACCCTAGCATCGTGACTGGAGCAGAAGGCAGACGCTTAACCAACTGAGACACCCAGGTGTCCCTACCACAACAATTTCAATATAGTACACTCAATTGATAGATATCAATACAACCACATTTAATATTTGACATTCTGTAGTGACTTCTTCAAGACTAGCAGTGAGTAGGGAAAACTTTGGTCTTTATGTACTCTTTGCACAGAAAGCTTTTATTTTTCTCATAAAGTTAAATCACACTTATTTGAATCAACCAGGTAACATTTATACTTCTACTTTCACATGTGAAAATTTGAACTAGAAAAGGAGAGAAATAGGGAAAGAGAGACAAGGTGTATTAACTAACTCCCACTTACCTGACTCACACTCCCGGTCTCCATGCCCCTGTAAATCCTGTGCCTACAGCATACCACCCCTCATAACAAAGTCAGTCCTATGTTTGCAGAATTGAATTTTTGTTTCCAAACCTGTGATATCAGTTATATTTATTATTATAATGAAAAAATAATTAAAATTACACAAATATATAAAATATATTTGAAATTAAGATGATTTATCTTCTCATGCAGTACATTTGTATGTTTTTGGAGTACTTAGTTAAGGTTTGCCAATGAATTTTTGTATAGGGCGATGGTAAAAAGTTAGAATACAGGTTGCTTTATAATATCTAACCCTGTTGAAATGGCAGAGATGCATTGGGGTTTGAATTGTCAGCAAAACTCTTTTTTATAATTTAAAAAAAATTTTTATTAACATATAATATATTATTAGCCCCAGGGGTTCAGATTTACACTTCATAGCACTCACCATAGCACATACTTTACCCAATAGAATACTATGCAGCCATCAAAAGAAATTAAATCTTGCCATTTAAGATGACGTGGATGGATATAGAGGGTATTATGCTTAGCAAAATAAGTCAATCAGAGAAAGACAATTACCAAAACTCTTAATACAAAGGTATTACCAGGAGATTAAAATAGAGAGAAGGGGAAGATTGGTTCCAATCTAGAGACTGGTGAATAAATATGTATGTATGTGTTTTATGTGAAACTAAAGTATTTAAAATAGGGTAAAAGGCAATGTTAAGGTTTGATTTCTACTTAAATCTTGGTAATCTCCTATCAACTTCCACTTAATTCTATTCAGAATTCCAGTAAAGTAAGTCATCCTCACTTATTACTCCATACATGTGTTATTTCCATGATCCTTGTGCATTCTACACATGCCTTGGACACTGAAAAATTCATGTGTATCTGCGGAATAGATGTATGTTTATTGAACTCTAATTTCACAAAATTTAATAATACAGATATAAATTAAATATTTCTTTTTTAAAAAGATTTTATTTATTTATTTGGCTGACATAGATCACAAGTAGGCAGAGAGGCAGGCAGAGAGAGAGAGGGAAGCAGGCTCCCTGCTGAGCAGAGAGCCCAATTCAGTGCTCCATCCCAGGACCCTGAGATCATGACCTGAACCAAAGGCAGAGGCCTAACCCACTGAGCCACCCAGGCATCCCAAATTAATAATTTCATAATAAAAAGAATGCATACTTTTATTTGGTATAAAATCACTTTCCTTCAAATTTGGAAAATAATTTAAAATAAAAACATTGCCTATCAAGGAAAAGAATTCTTAAATAATTCTGTGATTCCCCCAGAAACTAGAAATATGTTAATACATACTGGGTACACACTCTGCGCGTATTGTCTATCAAATTGTAGAGTTTTAATTTTAAATTTCAATTGTAGATTTTTAATTTTAAATTTTTTTATCTTTGATCAATTTGTCTCCATTATATGCATATAGATAATATGTCTGTGAGTGCACAAGTTTCTATAGTTTTACTAAGTGACAAAACTGCTCTGTATTTTTATTCCACATTGTGAGATAAAGATAATAAGTTTTTGTGAATATTGAGAGGGTTAATATATTTAAAATGTTAACAAAGGAAAAAAAACTAATTTTTGATATTTTTATTGATCATTAAACACTATTAACCAAATGATATTGAATGCTGTGTTTTAATTTATTTCATTGTTAACTATTAATAGAAAAAAGGAAGACAAGATTTGATATTACTGTTTTCAGAGCACATGCCCTACTCTTTTGGAGAGTGATGTGATAAATAAATGGTCTCTTTTTTCCTTATCTGTATAAAGTTTCATTCTACTTTCCAAATTTCTAAAGTTGGTATTTTTAACATTCAAGGAAGATACACTCACAAAGTAAATCACCAGAACACTTGAAATCATAAATTTATTCTATGATCATTTATTTACACTCAATATACTGACAAGAAACTATAATAATGGAACACAAAAAAATATTTTTGTAAAATAAATACAGATCATTCACTAAACGGAAATTTGCACACTTTGAGAAATAAAGACCTTACTTAGAATTTATTTCGTGAAACTATTAAAGTAATTTTCTTCAAAAAAATTTTTTTTTTTATTAAGAAACTGTATGATCCAGGGTGCCTGGGTGGCTCAGTGGGTTAAAGCCTCTGCCTTTGGCTCAGATCATGATCCCAGGGTCCTGGGATGGAGCCCCACATCAGGCTCTCAGCTCCGCGGGGAGCGTGCTTCCTCCTCTCTCTCTCTGACTGCCTTCTGTCTACATGTGATCTCTGTCAAGTAAATAAATAAAATATTAAAAAAAAAGAAACTGTATGATCCAATTCAATACACACTAAGTTATCAAGCTCTTAATTTTAATTTCTCCTTAATTTCTCTTTTTGATGGATGTGAAGATAACAATGTTACACTAAAGAACAGTAGGCATATTTTTATAATTTGTGTTTTTGGTCATGTCTTCTGAGAAAACTAATTGAAAGTAACTAACTAGAATTTAAACAAACTACTTTAAAATAGGATAGGTGGGGAAACCTGGATGACTTAGTGGGGTAAGCTTCTGCATTCGGCTCAGGTCATGGTCTCAGTGTCCTGGGATCAAGGCCCACAGAGGGCTCTCTGCTCAGCAGGGACCCTGCTTCCCCCCACCTCTCTCTGCCTGCCTCTCTGCCTACTTGTGATCTCTCTCTGTGTCAAATAAATAAAAAAATCATAAATAAAAAAAGAGAGAGAGAGAATAGGTGATTTATTTATCTCTTTTATACTCCTATAGTTTCCTTTTATAAATGTGCTGTGTAAATGAATGGAAAAATACACATATCACATACTGCAAAAGTGTAAATACTAAGATAATTGTCAGTTGGATATTGTCAAAGAATAGGATTATTCAGCAATATTTCAATTTCATATATAAGGAGAGATGATAGCAGATATTTGGCTTAGATTAGATATATTGATATATGCACCATTTTTTGCCTTTTTTTCTATATTTGCACCAAAATACAAGATATCATGAAATGTAAGTTATTCCTTGGTTGAGCTTACTCTTTTAAGATTAAAAGATACTGTGAACATTCAAAAACAAAGGTATTGAGCACTTAAAAACTCTACAGATATTCAAAATTAAAAATTTGGTGAAAACATTTTTCAAATGTCTTCATGTGTCATGTTTTGTACAGGTGATGGTCACAGAATTATTGAGAACCACGTTTTCATAAGATATGACCATAACAAGAGTTTCTAATGCTCATTTCTCTAAAGAGGTGAAGAGTGGAGTCCTCTAATTCCCAGTTCAGTCACTATACATTTGCTCCACTGGGTCGCACCTCATTATTAACAGTTACACCCATTTAATGCAGCAAATCTTTGGGATAGGATCAGTGACATATTCAGTCAGTGTATCAAACTTTTCTCATTTTTCATAATACATAGGTTCTTTCTCATTTTTCATAATACATAGGTTAAAGAATTTCAGGTGAATTTGATTTTAAATTGGTTTTAATTTGATTTTTAAGACTCCCCTTATAATTCTCCAGGTTCTTGAAAAATCTATTAAACAATTTACAGTGTTTAAATGGTTCCAGTGTAAAAATGTTTTAGTGACTATGTATTTTCCTAGTAATTTTAATATTTATTGTGTTCTCCTCCTGTATTTTTGTTACTTTCTTTTTGAAATGATCATGTGATTTAACAGAAACTGTGATACAGGAAAGTGAACATTCTGCCCCTCGACCACAACCCACAGATAATAAAGTTCAGAATTATTAGCATGCAAATCCTTATCTTCCAATTCTAAATATTATACCTTTTCCCCAAAGCAGAGTTGCTTGGATATGTACATCCTAATTTCAAATCCTGAGAAATAAAAGTTGATATCACAACTTCATGTGAAATTTCTGGGGAAGGAATTTTAGCTACACCATTGATTTGGTCAATTCTCAAAACTTTATCTTATAACAACACAGTACTACAAGAAGTCTCTGAATTTTATACAATTTTACCATTTTGTAAAAAATCAAATATACTTCTGCCAGGAGATATGGACAGCTGTGGCATGTTCTGGACTTAACTCTATACATTTTGAAATCTACTAGTTTATCAAATGCATTCTTCTAAAAGAATCATCATGCTTGATCTTTAAATCTACAATCTAAGGAATCTTCTTTAAAAAATGTTTAGTTATATTTCCAAGTCAACTAAAAATATTTCTGAGTGTAAGTTAGTTACTGCATTCTACTTGGTTTGGTGAAGCTACCAGCTTCATATTAAATGTGACTTGCTGGTTTTTCTGGGATATTCAATAGGATGATGGTTAGGATCTTTCTTTAAACCACAAAATACCTATTTTTGTTAAATATAAAAATGCTGTTTTCTTAGGTTATTTATGTTTCAAACATGATTTTTTTTTTTACTTATTATGCCTTTATGCAAAAGTTCTGTGTCTAAAAATTTTCCAAGCACAAAAGACTTGGAGAACTTTGAAACTAGGAATAATAATTAATAGTAGAGTTCACTCAGCTCACCAAATATATGCAACTATTCACCAAATAAAGTAGCATCTGTACACTTAACATAATTGGTCAGTTCCAACATTTTACAAAAATCAAAGGGTTTAAATATCCTGCTATTTCAAATAACAGAATGAGTGTACACTGATTTAAAAGTAAAAAGAGAAGAAGGGCCATTTATTTTGCTCTATGTCTTTACTTAAAAAAAGTGATGCTTTAAAGAGATCATTTACTTATTATTAATTTTTAGAGGACTGACCAGGGAATTTAGTCTTAAATATGCAATAAATCCAAATTGATGAAAATCTCTTGGGTGGTCAAAGTCAATATCCGAGTGTGTATCTCTTGAGACAGGCCAAGTGTTTCTATCTCTAGAGCCTGAGTGATTACACCATAATCTAGGATGTGATCATCAGTATTTTAGGACAAGACAAATCTATTTATCAAAGGTAGACTCATACTGATAAAATTCATCTGACTAAGAAGAAAATTAAAAAGAAAATTGATTCATTATAAATGAGAAATAGAGCCTCTAAGGACGCACTCTTGGATACAACAAATTCATTCAATATGTGCAAGATGAATTTGCATAGTTCTCTTATTATTCATTATGTATTGATATGAAAATGTCAGTTTTAAGGACATTTTTCTCATTTCCATATTCTTTGGGAAGTCTTCACTGAAGCCTCTTCTTCATTTCCCATAATGTGATATCGTTTCTTCACCTCCCCAAAGGGGGAACAAAAAAAAAATATTCTTGACAAATGTAAGGTCTATTGGGCCAATTTTTAAACCAGTATCTATTGTGAGAACATTCAACCAAATTTCCACCTAAAAATAATGTAAATCTGTGCTTATATCAATCTAATTGCATTTTGCCTGGCAGTCCATTATTTGTGGTTTTTGTTTCCTTTGGTTTTCAGATACATTAGCCCTCAGAGAAGCCTTTATTCCAGTGCACAGAATGGCTGCTCTACCTCTGTTATGTTCCTTCAGAATCTGTGGCAATCAGCTTCTCTTTATGTGCTGGGGTGGACGTTTCTCACCTAAGGCAGTCATATCAGCTTCCAAAATAGAAGTATGCATGATGGCCCTTACCACACACTTTTTTACAAATCTCATAGGAAATTGATCAGCTTTGTTGATAAAGCTTGAGATGTTGGACCAGTTGACATTTAAAGTGCCCTCTTTCTATTATATTTTAAATAATGCATATGCTCAATGCAGAATCAAGTGTATTTTATTATTCTTTTAAAAATTTTCAACAGATCCCAATTTAATGAATGTATTTAATAAAATGTTTTGGTTTGAGAGGCAACAAAAATTTTAGCATATTTCTAAGATTACAGTTTGTCCACTTTATGGGAACAAAAAATTCCAACAATTTATTGTTTCTCATGAAGACATCTTAGCCAAAAATCTTTTTATGTTTCTGTATTTGTTGCCAAGGTCTGAAAAAAGTATTGAAGATTAATTATAACTTTTCTTTGTTGGCACAGCATGGTTAGTAGTAGTTAGAAAAAAGAATTCCCAAATACTCTGCACTCGCTGATCCAATTTTTTTTTTCATTTATATCCACAAGGGAATAGAGATTCTAAGAGTGTATTCAATAAACTATTTAACATACAAAGAAATTTCCATTTGTAACTCATTAGTTCACAATGAAATTTTAGAGTCTAAAATGCAGGGTCCTAGGGTAGTTCTATTTTTAATTTCTTAAGGAATCTTCACACTGTTTTCCAAAGTGGCTGCACCAACTTGCATTCCCACCAACAGTGTAAGAGGGTTCCCCTTTCTCCACATCCTCTCCAACACTTGTTGTTTACTGTCTTGCTGATTTTGGCCATTCTAACTGGTATAAGGTGGTATCTCATTGTGGTTGTGATTTGAATCTCCTTGGTGGCTAATGATGATAAACATTTTTTCATGTGTCTGTTAGCCATTTGTTGTCTTTGGTGAAGTATCTGTTCATGGCTTCTGCCCATTTTTTTGACGTGATTATCTGTTTTGTGTGTGTTGAGTTTGAGTTCTTTATAGATTTTGAATATCAGCCCTTTGTCTGTAGTGTCAACTGTGGATATCTTGTACTATTCCGTGGGTTATCTCTTTGTTTTGTTGACTGTTTCCCTTGCTGTGCAGAAACTTCTGATCTTGATGAAGTCCCAAAAGTTCATTTTTGCTTTTGTTTCCTTTGCCTTTGGAGACATGTCTTGAAAGAAGTTGCTGTGGCCAACTTCCAAAAGGTTACTTCTATGTTCTCCTCTAGGATTTTGATAGATTCCTGCCTCATATTGAGGTCTTTTATCCATTTTGAGTTTATCTTTGTGTATGGGAAAAGAGAATGGTTGAGTTTCATTCTTCTATACATAACTTTCCCAGCACCATTTATTAAAGAAACTATCGTTTTCCCACTATATATTATTTTTCCTGCTTTGTTGAAGATTAGTTGACCATAGAGTTGTGGGTCCATATCTGGGCTCCTTACCCTGTTCCACTGGTCTGTGTGTCTGTTTTGTGCCAGTAACATGCTGTCTTGGTGATCACAGCTTTGTAGTAAAACTTGAACTCAGGTAACGTGATGCCCCCAGTTTTTTTCTTTTTCACATTTCCTTAGTGATTCAGGGTCTCTTCTTTCCATACGAATTTTAGGATTCTTTTTTCCAGCTCTTTGAGAAATGCCAGTGGAATTTTGATCAGGATGACATTGAAAGTATAGATGACTCTAAGCAGTATAGACATTTTAACAATGTTTATTCTATTCTAAGCAGTATAGACATTTTAACAATGTTTATTCTTCCCATCCATGAGCATGGAGTGCTTTTCCATCTTTTTGTGTCTTCTTCAATTTCTTTCTTTAGTTCTTTTTAGAGTATGCTAAAAGTGCTCAAGATGATACAAATTCAGTATCAGTGTAGTACCTACACTAGTCTCATAATCAGTGCTGCTTCAGCTGATAGAGAGATAATCAATATTATCTCAATGTAAGTTTTTGTAGAAAACATTAAAATTGCAGTTGTCCTTCTTTTAACGGGTCTCTAAGGAAGTGTTCATTCTGGGGTAGATAAACTGGTGAGATGTGAATATTGGGAGACTTTCATGACTACACACAGAGAAAGTCTGTTCAAAGAATAAAAAGAGACAAAGAAGCATTGTTGGAGTCACTGGGCCTAACCAAATCTGAAGTCTACTAAATGGATTTTCCGTATCAAGGGTCAATAAAAACTATTCCATTGCATCATTTCCTTCCTTCCTTCTTTTTTCCTGCCTTCCCTCCATTCTTTCTCTTCTTTATTTGGCTTGTTTTAAATTGTGTCTTTGTTATATGTAACCAAAGTGTTCTCAGTTAAATATATTAATCTAGCTAATATTTAATCTAGTTTCCATCTACTTTATATCTTGTGCCGAGAACAGTATCTAGGAAATAAATATTGCTGAACAATAAGTGAAATTTCTCAGGATACCATCAAATCTTAGTCACCTAGATGTATTTCTTTCCCTGTAATGTGATTTTAAATATTTCTGTTTTGATCTTATCCTCAGAAGCCTGTTTTACCCTTCTTACTACCAACTTCTTGATGGAAAAGTGATTGTAACTGTTTTGATAACATTCATTAAATAATTTTGTGTACTTAAATTTAATATTTACTAAAAAGTTTAAAGAACAAAGTCATGTGCTTCTACTGAAGATAACTTTTAGACTTAACCTAAATATTTTTTGCCAATGCTTAAGAGACTTCTATGAAACTTTTATAAAGTAGAGTAACATAGAAAGATTAACTGCCCTAATATAAAGGAGAAATGTATGAAAATTTATTTAATAAATATTAGAAATAAAAGATTTAAAATAATAAATGAAGAAGGCTAAAATGCTAATTTCCCTATCACCTTATATTACAACTATAAGATATGCATGGGTTAAAATCTCTAAAAGAAATTTTCATGAAAACAAGACACATGGTTTGAAATACTTTGGGGAAACATATTGTCCATTCCATTCCCTATGCACTGTCCCCAACTCATAAGGGGAGCATGATAACTTATAACCTCCAACAGGAGGTTATAAGTTATCTTTTGCTTCAGTTCACCTAGGCATTTCCCATATTGCAACCATAATAAAATTCCTAAAATACAATATTAATCTATTGCTCCCAAGTTAGAAGCCTTTCAAAAGCTGGACAGTGACCTCAAGATAAACTTCTCACTCGTCTCCCCTGACTCTCAGACTCTCTTTCATTACCCACTACCTGGCACTGAGCCATCTCAAATACTGTCGGGACTATAAACACTTGTTTCTGTGAACTGTGGTATCTTTCATGCTCCGCTCCTCCTGGTCAAAAACTTTTCATCATCATTGAGGCCTCTCTTCACCTTTTCTTTCTCCCCCACTCCCCAATCTCAAAGCTTTTCCTCATCCCTTGAAGATTTCTCCATGGAAAGAATTTAGAATAGTGACCCTGCATCTCTGGTACCTAGAACGTGGAAATCATTCAATTAGTATCTTATGAGTGAATAAATCAGTGAATGAGTGACTGAATGATTACTGAAAAAGACTAACTTGAATTTCATCTAAGACCTTGATTCATCTATCTTTGCCATTTCTAGGTTTACCCCTGGTTAGAGAAAAAGCACAAGATTAAATAGTTTTCTGAGGCTTCATTTAGCTTTTGCCTTGAAAAGTAAATTATGTATTTTTTGCCTTGCTAGGTATCAAAATGGCTCTAATCACACCTGGAAAGAACAGAATGATATCTAAACACCTCAAAATAAAATTATAAAAATTCTGCCTGTTTCCTAATCTGTGTTTTCAGCTCAGCAGCAGAAAATGCAAGCCTTTTGTCATCTCCACTTTCTGTCAAGGAAGATAATAGCAATGCTTGGTTAATGGTTCAGGGAAAATAAAATGAACCCACTGAGTTCTCTGTTTTATTTATTCTATTATGATATTTTATAGCATGCAATTTCATTTATGGCACTATTTATCATTAAGTAATATACCATAAGTGATGTGACAGGGCTTGAAATAATGAGAAAATATAAATATAATAGTTTATCTGTTTTAACTTCAAATTTAGGATTGGAAAGAATGCCAAGGCATCTGAAGGTGGAATTTTTAGAGAATATGGACTCAAATAAACAAACTGGAAAGTTCTAAAGAAAAAACTTGTTCTAAGATCTCTTTAACCAGATTAAATTAGTGGCCATTTGTTGAGTCTGATTAATCTTAGATCATTCAAATATATTTCTTAAAATAATATGAAATGTTAATACAACTTCCTGCTAAAAATAACTTACAAAATACTGCTGAGCCATTAAACATTTTGAGATTATTGGTATCTCAGCATATTTAAAGTAGTTTATATCTCTATTTTTTCCCTTTTGTTTTTCACATGAGTTAATGGAATCATTGTAAGTCTTTTACAATTAGGACTCTGTCTCTCTTCAGGATAATCCTCAAATTGTCTAGTTAATTTTTATGTTAAATTCACAATATAAAAGAGATTACTTCTCCTGTTGGTCTCTCATTCTCTTTTAACAGCCTGTAAGCCCTGCAGGTATCAATTCAATGACTCTCACTTAAGTGTCCTCAAACATATTAAGTGAAAATAAATCTATTGACTCATATATATAGGCTTACATTACTATAGCTAGATTCAGTATCTCAAAAAAATATGATTTTATTTCTTTCTCTTAGGTCTTCTTCCCTATGTTTGGGCTTCAGATGGTAGCTCCATATTCAGACCCAGCAGGAAAAGACTGACTCTATTTCAACAATCCCAGCAAAAATCTTACCATATGGTCCTGATGCTTGTTGGATCACATGTCTATCCCTGAAGCAAAAATGTTATCCAGAATAATTAAGTTCTCAGTGGTGAGACCTGAGTTAATAAAAAGAGCATGGAAGTATGGTGAGTAGTCTAAAAATGATAATACTAATATTAAGAATAATACTGATGTTCAAAACAGAGAAAGTATAGTGTTGTTCAAAACAACACAATTTTGTGCTAGTGATTTAAATACATGCATATCAAGAGATACATTCTTAGAAATATAGAATGATTTGTATTTTTCTTATTAAGGCAGGTATAGGCTAATCACACTGTCCCAAATTACCCTAAATACGCTGCCCAGTAATTTTTTCTTTTAATAACAAAGTTATTTTTTCACTGTTTACCGATAGAGAGGAAATAAGAAGTTCTAAATAAATTATAGACAAAATAAGTAAAAAATAAAATAGAAAACTTAGAGACACTAATATGTACAATTAATTTCTTTGACAAGTTGCTATTATTAAAACATGTAGTTGATCCTGGTGTCTTATGCAAAAATAACTATTGAAACATAAAAAATGAAATATCATTGATATTTATGCAAATTTCAAGTTTATTTTCTACCAGAAAATGTGTTTTTAAAACAATACTATATTAGAATTTAAATTTTTAAACCCTACTTCAATAGGAAGCTGGATATATTTCCAAATGTATGATTAATGATGGATTTCTGAAACAGAGCTATTAAATTAATTCTCTGCTTTATTATATACAGTTATAAAATATAATAAAAGGCTTAATTAAAAAACAATCAGATATATTTATTAATAAAATGTATGTTTGTCCAACAAATTGCAAAGCGTTCTGTCATTCCAATTTTGTTAAAGTAAATTTTGTTTATATCTTACAACCCTATATTGGGAGCAAATTTTTAAATATCTCCCTATATTTTTGTAATAAATTTCAAAGGACATTGTCAATTAGCATAGGTAAAAAAAATATTTAGAATGCCTGGAATTAATAAGATAATGCTCAAACATTTGTATATACTAAAATAAAAAAAAAAGAAATTGCTGCCAAGAATAAGTGGTTCTATAATTAAAATATATTATTTACTGAAAGGATATGAAGGGGAACATTGAAATTACAAGGGATGGCAGATTACAGAAATGAATAAATAAATGAAATTCTTCATTAGAATGTTGGTAACACATGAAGTGTTGGTAAAATGTCTAAATTTACCCAAGGACACTTCCATCAACTGAATGGCTCAGAAAGATTTGAGAAAATTTTTGCATTTTTTTAAAGTGTGGCAATAAAAAATATAAAGAAGTGATATAACAGAAACACACATAGTAGTTCACAGAACAATTTAGTTCACTGCAAGTACAATGAATATTACCAAAAGTTATAGAGGACATTAGCCTTTGCAAGTGTTCAACTGAAAATTAATTACTAGTGAACTCAAGTAAGCTTCAGGTTTGAGATTAAAAACAGATAACTTAATAATGATTGCATAATAAAAATATTTATTTATTTGACAAAGTTTGTTAGCAAGTTATTTACTTGTTCCCAAAAGAAATAACAAGAATAAGAATAATGATCATGGTCAGTATTAAGTTAACTCATGGGCATTTTATTTAAAGTTAAAAAGCACTTAAAAAATGAGATATAATTGAGCCACCTGGGTGGCTCATGTGTTAAGCCTCTGCCTTCGGCTCAGGTCATGGTCCCAGGGTCCTGGGATCGAGCCCTGCATCAAGCTCTCTGCTCAGTGAGGAGTCTGCTTCTCCTTCTCTCTGCCTGCCTCTCTGCCTACTTGTGAACTGTTAAATAAATAAATAAATTTTTTTAAAAAATGAGATATAATAGAACTGCCTTATTGCCATATTGTCAGAAGGATAAAATATATGTGTGTGTGTGTGTGTGTGTGTGTATAGATAGATAGGTAGCAATCTATGTATATATATATAAATATTTCACATACTAATAGTTCAGGAGAAGAAATCTTTTTTTTTTTTTTAAAGATTTTATTAATTTATTTGACAGAGAGAGATCACAAGTAGGCAGAGAGGTAGGCAGAGAGAGAGAGAGGAGGAAGCAGGCTCCCTGCTGAGCAGAGAGCCCGATGCGGGACTTGATCCCGGGACCCCGAGATCATGACCTGAGCCAAAGGCAGCGGCTTAACCCACTGAGCCACCCAGGTGCCCGGATAAGAAATCTTTTAAAAGTTCTCCTTAATTTATTGGTATATGCACAATAATGGCAGATTTTTTAAATAAAAAGAACACTTCATTTGTCAACTAAAACAAAGGACATCTGATGTAATCAGCAGTTGTTGATTGATCATTTGGAAGAATAGAAAGGCATATTTATAGGATTAAAAGTAATGTATTATTTTCCCAACCCATAACATAGTTTAATATTCTTAGAGTGGATGTTTATAACCTGCTGAGTAATTTTGAAAATAGTTATGATTCCAAGTAAAATGACATTTAAAAATTAATTTAATAGAGTTTCATTTATTATTTTGAATGCATATTGAAGTGGTATGTTCTTTTTATTATGGCTATTGAAACAACTAGATAGGTTAAAGAGAAAAAACTTGATCTATTTTAAATGTATTATTCTAAAATATATCTACATTGACTATTATGTTAGTTCTTATCCAAATATAAACTTTAATCAATATGTGTGAGTACCACAAACTATTTGTTCATTTATATGATTTTATATGCATTTATTATTCATTTGTAAGTCTTTTCATAGGGAGTCTTCATTCCCTATGCAAAAAATTGAGCTAAACATAAAGCTAAGATAATCATAACCACAAAGAAGGGATCAAAATTAATCTTTTGAGTAAATATTTAAATGAAGATAGTTTTAGCCATCATCAAATAATTTTTATTTTAATCATTTTTAGAATAATCATGACAGTTAAAACTTTCGTTTTTTACAAAATCTGTTGATTCATATTAATATCAAATTTCTGCATAGAAATAATCAAATTCCTGTTAAGATTGATGGAAAAGGCAGAAAATAAAGCTGAACATGTGTGGTAACACTTTCTACAGAATTAAAATTGTACAATTATTAATAGGTTTTTTGGGGTGTTTAGGAAAACTCCCCTAGTCAATATCTTGGGACAAATAGAAGTTGGTTGGCTATTACAAAAAGGTAACATAAAAGTGGAGTCCTAGTCAGCGGTGCACAAAATATTCTGAGAAATTTGATTTTAAATTTACACTTGGAAATTTGCTTTCATTCACCAATATTGTGGAAAACCAAGGACTTATCTCTCAAAATAGGCGAAACTTGAACTAAAAACCACAGAGAAGGGGCCCCTGGGTAGCTCAGTAGGTTAAAGCCTCTGGCTTCAGCTCAGCTCATGATCCCAGGGTCCCGGGATCAAGCCCCAGGTCAGGCTCTCTGCTCAGTGGGGAGCTTGCTTCCTCCTCTCTCTCTGTCTGATCACCTCTCTGCCTACGTGATCTCTATCTGTCAAATAAATAAAATCTTTAAAAAACAAAACATATAAAAACCACAGTGAAGAGTGCTTTGTGACTTTTATTTTTTTATTCCAGTTGTTTTCAATGTCTTAATTTAAGTTAACTCTTGAATATTTTAACAATTTGTCTTTATCAAAACTTTTCAAACATCCATTTCCTGCATAATGGATCTAGTCAGATAAAATTACTTGTTTTTACTCAACACATTATACGTTTTCACATCCACCTTCATCAAATTACGATGATCCTTGTTCCTACAATCC
The DNA here is from genome assembly GCF_009829155.1 of Mustela erminea. Taxonomy (NCBI): domain Eukaryota; kingdom Metazoa; phylum Chordata; class Mammalia; order Carnivora; family Mustelidae; genus Mustela; species Mustela erminea. The sequence continues at coordinate 123,563,382 of NC_045615.1, read as the reverse complement.
AGTGTTTCTTAATCCAGTTTGGTCAGTAGTATCAGCTTGTTGATTAATAAAAATAACATTTTTTGCTCAAATTACTGTTATGAATTATGTAAAATTTTCTTCATTGTCATTGGAAAAATCTTATTAACATCTTAGACTAATTTCACTTTCACTGTTTTTATAACATACTATATTCCCATGAAAATTTTTTAATTTTATTTCTTTAATATCTAATTTATTTATTTTTATTTTTTTAAGATTTTATTTATTTATTTGACAGAGAGAGAGAGAGATCACAAGTAGACAGAGAGGCAGACAGAGAGAGATGAAGGGAAGCAGGCTCCCTGCTGAGCAGAGAGCCTGATGCGGGGCTCCATCCCAGAACCCTGGGATCATGACCCAAGCTGAAGGCAGAAGCTTAACCTACTGAGCTACCCAGATGCCCCTAATATCTAATTTAAACACCCTTTTAACTCTTTCACCTTCTATCCCTGTAAATCAGACACTGCTTCTTTGCTGTCAAGAGGTTGGCTTACTTTTCAAATACTCCTCCTTCCATATCCATGCCTCCGGTGAGCCTTATTTTATAATGCAGAGAAAGAAAGGCAACATATTTTGTTTCACTAATATATCCTCAGTGTCTAGAAGAGTACTTAACATATTTAATACTGCATAAAAACTTATTTAATGAATGAAATAAATACAATAACAATCTTCCTATTTTATCATAATCCCTATGGAATAGCAATATAGTTGCTTATGGACATACAGATGCTTAAGTATTCCACTGACTGAAATTAGTCTTTTTACTCCCTAAAACACAAATACTTTAAATAATATATTAGTATTTTCACTCTCATTTATTTTTTTAGCATTATGAGAATTATAATAGATGATATTTTAACTAATGATAAAATGAGGTTTTTGTGTATGTGTTAGTAGAAACAAAAGGTTAATATCACCAATAGGATCATTGTAGGATCAGGATTATAATAGTTCACTCAATAAATAGACCAGATCCTTTCTCAGGGATTATTGACATTAAACAACTAGAATTTTTCTTAAACATTTGAATATTTAAATTCACAGCATTTTATTTTGTGTTAATTAAGTAGTTACACCATAAAGATTGTTGTGAACCAAATATATGTATAATAAATTCACAACAAATAGACACTTTTGCTCTTTTAATTCATTTCCGTTGGATGCAAATTAAAGTCACACATTTAATAAAGTCTTGACTTCTTAGAAGTGCATTAGAATAGAGCTAGAGCTTATAATCACATTCTCTTCAGAATTTATTTCACATGCACTGAAAACAAAGTCATCCTTATTTACAAATGTTGATCCATAAATATGAAAGAAATGATATGATAAGGGTTAGGCTTTGAAGTAAATGGAAACATATGAGTAAAATAAAACTCTCTTAGTGACACAGCAGTGAGACAATAAAATCCATTACCAATGGATTTTATTGTCACTATTATTTTGTCACTCCATTTTCTCTGCTGTTAAAAAAAATTACAAAGCAGTGTGACAAAATAATAGTGATAATATAATTAGACAATTGAAAAATACAGAACAATTAAAAAGAAAAAGTAATATTCCATTTAAGTATATGATAGTATTCAGTAACATTTTTACCATATAAGTATGATCTCTAAAGATAATGTGTGTGTGTGTGTGTGTGTATATATATATTTGATAAACTTTTTACCATATAAGTATGATCTTTAAAAACAATATAATAATATAATAGCATATTAAGTCATGTCCGTTTTTTAGTTTAAATACTAAATACAGACATTTTGTTCAATATAGTGACCAGATCTGTTCGATAAGTGATGATAAAAATAAAATCCATGAAACGTAAGTAACTTGAGTAAGGAAAACAAAATTGGTGATAATTTTTGTAGTGATATCTTTTCTAAACTCCTTAGGTATTACTGTACAAATTTCTCTATATCTGTATATAAGTAAATATTCATTACATATTAATAGATATTTCTATTTTAATGAGATAACTCATTTTATTAAGAATATTAGCTCTGAAAATACAGTTTTATAACACTATGAGAATTTAGTTAATAAACTGACCTATATTCTGCAAAGCAATAGACAAACCACTGAGGGGTGATTTGCAGGATCCATTTTCAGAGTGAAGTGGGAGGACTATTCTAGTTAATATAAAAAAATGCTAAAAAATATATTTAAACTCAAAATAAAATAATTTATTTGATAGTTGCATTGGCTTCATATCAAGAAACATAGTGATTTTAACAGAGAACCTTAATTTTATTTAAAAAAAAGAGTCTAAGAAGGTAGAAAAAAAAAAACTCTTCAAGTTCATCATATATTTATTTTTGCAGCATATACACATGATTAAAACACCTGCAAACTTACTACATCTATAACATATAAATATATATATATATTTAATTCAGCAAACTGCTCTGGAGACTATATATATCCAAGCTTATAGAAATAAATCTGACTTAACAAAAAACGCATAGAAGAAAAACTATAATAAATCTTATTATTCTTACTTTTCATGTGAATGAGGAAATTGACTACTTGTATTAATCAAGCAAGTTTACACTTCTGAAGATAAATAACTGTCCTTGACACTATTTTTGTCTGTGATGATTGAGAATCATATCATGATACCCGTTGTTTTAGAGTCTATTACATAACTAGACAGTAGAAAACTAGAACAAAATTAAATCAATTAAAAAAATTTGTAGACAGGGAGGTATGAACTCTACTCTCTCAGAAAATAACAAAGAATCAATATATCACAATGCTCCATAGTAGTTCTCTATATTACTTTATAATGCATAAGTACACATCAATTTTGATAATACTTAATATTCTATAATATAATAAATGATAATAATTATTCAATGAAGACTGTGGCATTGCTATAGAGGATGTAGATATATAACATTCTAAAAGTGGAAATTAGAATAAGCACTGTTTAAAATATACCTTTTGGGAAAGCATATTAGTCACAAAGGCCTTTCTTACCTTCTTTCTGTAGTCAAATTAATGTCATACAGTAATAAACCACAAATTCAAGGCAGGTGGTACCCTAAATGAGGAGGTGAGGTGTTTTAAAATTTTTGGATGTTTGCTTTATAGCATTATCATGGGGAGAGTATTTTCAGAAAGACTTTCAATAATAAGAATCTTACAACAGCTACATAAATTACATAATCAAAATAAATATTAATTAGTTAAAAAGCAGGGGTCATCAAAATGTATAAAGAATAAAAAAGTCATTTAAATGTTTTCTAGAAATACATAACTTTTACAAAAAATTTAAAAGTAAAAACACTAGAAAGATATTTTACTACTAACCAAAACAGACAACAAATGCTGTCAAGGATGTGGAGCAACAGGAACTCTTATTCAGTCTTGGTGGGAATGCAAAATGGTACAGCCACTCTCAGCCACTTGAGAAGATAATTCAGCTGTTTCTCACAAAGCTAAACATAACTTTACTATATAATCCAACAACTGTAGTCTTTAAACAAGTTTAACAAGTGAGTAAAAACATAAATTTAAACAAGTGAGTTAAACAAGTGAGTTAAAAACATATGCCCGCATAGAGTAGGAAGAAGGAGGAAGAGGTGGAGGAAGAGGAAGAGGGAGAAGGGAAGAAGAAGAAGGAGCAGGAGGAGGGGATGACAAGGGGGAGAAGATCCTGTATACTAATGTTTGTGGTAGACTTTAATCATGATTGCCAAAAATTTGAAGTGACAAAGATTTCCTTTGGCTGTTTAATGAATAAACACACTGTGGCCATGCATATATGGAATATTATTCATCAGTAAAAAGAAAAGAACTATCAAGCCACAAAAAAAAGACATGAAGGTAAATTTAATTCATATTGTCTAGTAAAAGAAGCAAGTATGAAAAGGCTACATATGGTATGATCCCACATATATGATATTCTTCAAAAGACAAAAATTATAAAGGCAGGAGAAAATTAATGTTTGCCAAGATTTTAGGGGAAAGAGGAGAGGAATAAATTGGTACAGCACGGAGAATTTTGGGGGCAGCAATACTATTTTGTATGATATCATAACAGTAAATACATGACTCTATGCATTTGCCAAAACTCAGGGAACCACACAGTCAGAAATGAAAATGTAAACCATAGACTTCAGTTCATAATAATGTATCAATATTAATTCAGTTATAACCAATGCATCACAACAGCACAAGATGTTAATAGGAAACTGAGTGTGGAAGGAGAAAGGAAGTATGTACTTTCTATTCATTTTTTTGGTAAGTCTAAGATTCTGTAAAAAATAATCTATTAATAAAAAAATAAATATATAAGCAAGTAAAACAAAATTTTAAGTAGTCATATACTCTGAGGAACGATGCTTCCTTGGATTATAAAATCCACACTAACAAAACTTTTCATTGATTAACAAACACAAACATTCCATTCAGAGAACACAAAACATTTCCTCATACTAGAAATAGCCTGATTATTTAATCATTTTATCAAAATTTTCTATATCACTTTTGTAATTCTCTGAGTAGCACTTTTTGTTTTTGGCCAAACTGGCTGACACTTTAACTCACTGCCCCACGCCCCCCATTCTGCCTATTAAATTTTATTCAGAGACCTCTAAACAGAACTCAGATAGTTACCATTTTAAAACAATTTGACTTACAATTTTTCAACTTTATGTTGGTGTGAAAGCAATACATTCAGTAGAGACCATACTTTGAATTTGAATTTTCATCTCTTCCGGGGCTGGAGATATGCTATATGATACTCCCTTCTTTGGCAGTCGGTGATCACAAGGACAAATAACCCATTCCGTTTTTTCACTTTCAGTACAGTACTCAATAAATTACATAAGCTAATCAATATTTTATTGTAAAATAGGTTTTGTGTTAGATGATTTTGCCCTACTGTAGGCTAACATAAATGTTCTGAACACACATAAGATAGGTGAGGCTAGGTGTATTAAATATATTTTTTATTTACTGTATTTTCAACTCATAATGGTTTTATAGGGATATAACCTCATCATAGTCCAGAAAGATTTGTAGTTTATCAATTAAAAAAATAAAGATATATGAATGGTTCATGGAATAAAAGGGTGGCAAAAATTTAAAAAAAAATTAAAACATCTTTAAAAAATGTTGGTCATTACCAGATATTAAAAATATCACAGAATATGTGAGAGTAAAGTTGGGACCTCAAAAATAAATAGTAAAACATAAGAGAGGAAGGGGGAGGAAATTCTAAGAATAAGAGGTAAAATAAAAAAAAAAAGTCACAGAGGAAATATGAGATATAACACAATAAAAGGAAAATATGTAAACTAGTAGAAGTACCAACACAAAGAAAAATTCATTAGCATATGGAAGGCTGGGTTGACTAGTTATTTAAGCAGCTGCCTTCTGTTTAGGTCATGATCTCTGGGACCTCAGATGGAACCCCACATGGGGCAGGAAGACTGCTGCTCCTTCTTCTCCTCACTTGTGTTCTCTTTTGCTATCTCTCTCTCAAATAAATAGATAAAATCTTTTTCTTTTTTTAATTCCTTAGCAGAAACAGGCAAAGGAAATAGATAAACATCATAAAACTCTGGCATGATTCTGGACAGCTGAGAAATCCCTCATGCCCTTCATATACTTCCTCCCAGAAGAGGAATAAGGAAGGGACTAATTATACCCATGCTGGACAGAATAACTGTTTATTTAATTTGTACTACATAGAAAGCAATTTCCAGTTTGTTTGTTTTTTTTTAAGATTTTATTTATTTATTTGATAGAGATCACAAGTAGGCAGAGAGGCAGGCAGAGAGAGAGGGGGAAGCAGGCTCCCTGCTGAGCAGAGAGCCCAATGTGGGACTCGATCCCAGGACCCTGAGATCATGACCTGAGCCGAAGGCAGCGGCTTAACTCACTGAGCCACCCAGGCGCCCCTGCAATTTCTAATTTTCAATCATTTCTAAAAGTCAATGGAAAAAGCAAGTACATTTTAGTTTTATATAATTATGCTTTCTGGATCTTGTTGTTTACCTAAAGTTCCCTTTACATTCTGTTATGAGGTGGAGAAGAATAAATGTAGATATCAAGAATAAATGTGGCATCTTTAGTATATTATTTTCTTAGCCTGTGCAGTTAATTTTCAACTAAAGTTTGCTAAAGTTATTCCACTATTTTATTTCTGTTAAAAATGTTTCAGTATTCCTCCTGCATGAATCTACTTACACATTTTCGAGTGTTTTCTCTCTCTCTCTCTCTCCCTTAATGCCAGCTAAGTTCTAATGATGGGAATTTACTGATTCCCTTCCGTCTGTTCTTAAATTAGACATTTTCAAATAAATTAACATTATAAAACTAAAAATACTGTCTTGTCTTTAAAAAAAATTTAAGTGGACATGGGTGGGACAGTTGCCTAAGCAAAGAACTCTTGGTTTCTGCTCAGGTCCAGGTCTCAGGTTGTGAGCCCAAGTATGGCTCCACACTCCACATGGTGTCTGCTGGAGATTCTCTCTCAGTTCCTCTGCCCCTCCCACTCGTGCTTTCTCTCTCTCTTTTAAATAAATAAAATAAATCTTTGAATAAAATAAATATAATATTCTTCCGGTTATTTGATAAACTAGTCTGAATTGATTGTGTTTGATTATTTTTTTCTTAAGTATATTATGGAGAATAATAACACTTGAAATGATTTCTTTAGGAAACATTTTCAACACTTGCAAATGAAGACCATGGTTTCAGATGTTGACTTTAACAGATAACTCTGGAAATCTGTTAGTTAGAATAAGCATATTGCAGACCTGGTTGGAACTCCTGTTTTGCACTTTGCTGCGGTTTCCACCAAGTTCTTCATCCATACTATTGGCAAATTTGAACATCTACATAGTATGACAATATTCATTTACAAATGTTTCTATTTAAAAAATCTACAGAATGGATGTTGCCCAACTTCAGGTTAAAATGAAGCTCTTAGAATCATAGTCACATTTTATATGAATAAACCATAGGAAAGCTGATTGATTATAGAGGTCATTGGATAAGTTACATGTTGATTATAAAATATTCTAAAAGATCTCACTGAAGAATTCTGCTTTCTTGGTCTGTTAAAAACATTTCCATAAATATTTCTTCAGAGAATTAAAAAAAAAACTAATTTTAAGAATGTTAGGAAGTTATAACAAGAGATTCAAATAGATTTTTCTGCCAAATCATATGAAAATTGTACTTCTATATTCAGCTAAAATGATTATGAGAGATTTTTATGTAGAACAGTCTACTTTGATATTTTTTATCTTATTTTCCACTTTTCATCCTTAGTATACCCTTGCTGGATTTATTATAAATATTTATACAGAAGCTGAATGCTTATTCTTTAACTAATATGATTTCCTCATCCTTACCTTTGCTCCAAGTTTTCATGAGGACTTCTACCCACGCTTGTGCTAGCAAAACATAAACACTTCTATAATACTATGCTTTTCTCTCCTGACATATCATTGTGCTGCATAGGTTCATTTTTGACACAAATATTTCCTTTTATGTCATCTAGCATGCATATGTTTGTATGTTTTTTCTCATAAACTTTGTTCATGACAAAGTTAGATTTGTTTCTTTTTTTTTGGTATTTGGAAACACAAATCATTTTGTAAAGTACTCTGCACACAGTAGGTGCATCAATTTATCTGTCATATTAATGTTGTCAACATTTGCAAATGCTTACCTCTTCATTTATATAGCATTTTATGTAAGAAACATAGAAATTAGAACAGAAATACTTTCTAAGACCTATAAAATATCTCTTTAAAAGAACCTCTTTATATAGAAAACTGGACCATTCTTTGAAAATGAATGGATTTAATTTAGTAATTACTAATAAAAATGTGTAAACAAACTCAATTTTTATTTGTTGACACTGATTAACCTAAATATTTTATGACTTCACTGACACTAAAGATATTAGTCAAAATGAAATATTTTTGAAATAATGAATAAAAATTAACAGCTTTCAATTTAAATGTTACAACTGTAAATGAAAATGATTACACAAGACATTACATAATTAGGGTAACGTATATCCATGTTTTATTTGTCAATATACAGATGAACAAAGGGTAGTTTAAAAGATGCAATAAAGAAAAAAATGTATAAGCTTTGAAACTAAAATCTACCTGTCTTACATGAAAGTTTAGTAACTATGAGTGACTTACTAAAAATTCTTTTTTCGAGGTGCCTCGTTAGCGCAGTAGGTAGTGCGTCAGTCTCATAAAAATTCTTTTTTTGGCTCTTGCTCAGCAAATGGACAAATATTTCATAAAATTTTAAAATACTTTATTGAGATATAACTGACATAACATTGTAGAAATTTTATGTGTACAATATATTGATTTGATACATTTACATATTGCAATATGAATACCACCATAGCTTCAGCTAACACCTGCATCATGTTATATAATTATTATTTCAGCTTGTGGTAAAAACATTTAAGCTCTAGTGTTTTAGTAACTTTGAAGTACAGGCATATCTCATTTTATTGCACTTCCCTTTATTGAGCTTCAAAGATAGTCTTTTTTTTTTTTTTTTTTTTTTTTTAACTTCCTTTTTTAATTTTTTATTGACGGATAGTTAACATACAATGTTACATTAGTTTCAAATGTGCTTAGAGTGGAGAAGGGAGTTGGGGGAAATTGGAAGGGGAGGTGGACCATGAAAGATAGTCTTTTTTTTTTTGCACAAATCGAAGGTTTACAATAATGCTGCATGAGCAAATCTATTGGTGCCATTTTTCTAAAAACATTGGCTCAGGGACGCCTTGGTGGCTCAGTGGGTTAAAGTCTCTCCTTTGGCTCAGGTCATGATCCTGGGGTCCTGGGATCGAGCCCTACATTAGGCTCTCTGCTTGGTCAGGAGCCTGCTTCCACCCCCCTCTCTCTGCCTACCCCTCTGCCTACTTGTGATTTCTGCCTGTCAAATAAGTAAATAAATAAAATCGTTAAAAAAATAAAAAAATTAAATTAAATTAATAAAAAAATAAAAAATTGGCTCAATTTGTATCTCTGCCACATTTTAGTAATTCTAACAATATTTCAAATGTTATTATTACACTTTGTTATGGTGATCTGTGATTTTTCTTTTTCTTTTTTCTTTCTTTCTTTTTTTTTTTTTTTTTTAAAGAGAGTGAGAGAACACAGCTGGGGGAGTGGGCAGTGGGAAAGGGAGAAAGAGAATCCCAGGTAGACTCCATGCTCAGCACCCACTACCCTGAGATCATGACCTGAATTGAAGTCAAGAGCCAGACATTCAACCAACTGAGCCACCCAGGCACCCCTGTGATCTGTGATCTTTGATGTTACTGGCGTAATTGTTTTGGGATACTATGAACCACACACATATAAGATAGTAAACTTGATTAATTGATAAATATTGTGTTTGTTCTGACTGTCCCCCAATCTTCCATTCACCTGTCTCTCTCCCTGTCCTGAGACCTCCATAGTCCCTGAGACACAACAATATTAAAATTAGGCCAATTAATGACCTTGCAATGACCTCCAAGTGTTTAAGGGAAATGAAGTGTTGCAGATCTCTCACTTTAAATCAAAAGCTAGAAAAAATTAAGCTTAATAAGAAAGTCATGTCAAAAGGTGAGATAGATTGAGGAGGAGTCAAGATGGCGGAGAAGTAGCAGGCTGAGACTGCTTCAGCTAGCCGGAGATCAGCTAGATAGCTTATCTAAAGATTGCAAACACCTGAAAATCCATCGGCAGATCGAAGAGAAGAACAGCAATTCTGGAAACAGAAAAACAACCACTTTCTGAAAGGTAGGACCGGCGGAGAAGTGAATCCAAAGCGACAGGAAGATAGACCCCGGGGGGAGGGGCCGGCTCCCGGCAAGCGGCGGAGCAACGGCGCACAAAATCAGGACTTTTAAAAGTCTGTTCCGCTGAGGGACATCACTCCAGAGGCTAAACCGGGGCGAAGCCCACGCGGGTTCAGCGTGGCCTCAGGTCCCGCAGGGTCACAGAAGGATCAGGGGTGTCTGAGTGTCGCAGAGCTTGCGGGTATTGGAACGGGAAAGCCGGCTACAGAGACAGAGCCGACAGTAAGCTCACAGCTCGGTGTTACCTTGAACTGGTCGCAGGCTCGGAGAGCTCGGAGCGCGGCCGGAGGTCAGGCAGACGGGAGTAACTGGGCGCTGTTCTCTGAGGGCGCTCTGAGGAGTGCGGCCCTGGGCTCTCGGCTCCTCCGGGCCAGAGACCAGGAGGCCGCCATTTGTATTCCCGTCCTCCGGAACTCTACGGAAAGCGCTCAGGGAACAAAAGCTCCTGAAAGCAAACCCGAGCGGATTACTCACCCCGGCCCCGGGTAAGGGCGGTGTAATTCCACCTGGGGCAAAGACACTTGAGAATCACTACAACAGGCCCCTCCCCCAGAAGATCAACAAGAAATCCAGCCGAGACCAAGTTCACCTACCAAGGAGTGCGGTTTCAATACCAAGGAGAGCAGCAGAATTCCAGAGGAGGAGAAAGCCAAGCACGGAACTCATGGCTTTTTCCATGTGATTTTTTTTAGTCTTGCAGTAAATTTAATTTTTTCTTTTTCATTTTTTTTTTTTTTTTTCTCGCCTTCGGGTAAAATTTTTTTTTTTTTTAACTGTTACCTTTTTCTTTTTTAACGATTTTTTACTAGTTTATCTAATATATATATTTTTTCTTTTTTGCATTTTTCTTAGGTGTTTTCCTTTTTTTTCAAAATTCTTTTCTTTTCTTTTTTCTTTTTTTTTTCTTTTTTCTTTTTTTTTCTTTCTTCCTTTTTGAACCTCTTTTTATCCCCTTTCTCCCCCCTCACGATTTTGGATCTCTTCTAATTTGGTTAAAGCATTTTTTCCTGGGGTTGTTGCCACCCTTTTAGTATTTTACTTGCCCCTTCACATACTCTTATCTGGACAAAATGACAAGACGGAAAAATTCAACACAAAAAAAAGAACAAGAGGCAGTACCGAAGGCTAGGGACCTAATCAATACAGACATTGGTAATATGTCAGATCTAGAGTTCAGAATGACAATTCTCAAGGTTCTAGCCGGGCTCGAAAAAGGCATGGAAGATATTAGAGAAACCCTCTCGAGAGATATAAAAGCCCTTTCTGGAGAAATAAAAGAACTAAAATCTAACCAAGTTGAAATCAAAAAAGCTATTAATGAAGTGCAATCAAAAATGGAGGCTCTCACTGCTAGGATAAATGAGGCAGAAGAAAGAATTAGTGATATAGAAGACCAAATGACAGAGAATAAAGAAGCTGAGCAAAAGAGGGACAAACAGCTACTGGACCACGAGGGGAGAATTTGAGAGATAAGTGACACCATAAGAAGAAACAACATTAGAATAATTGGGATTCCAGAAGAAGAAGAAAGAGAGAGGGGAGCAGAAGGTATACTGGAGAGAATTATTGGGGAGAATTTCCCCAATATGGCAAAGGGAACGAGCATCAAAATTCAGGAGGTTCAGAGAACGCCCCTCAAAATCAATAGGAATCGGCCCACACCCCGTCACCTAATAGTAAAATTTACAAGTCTCAGTGACAAAGAGAAAATCCTGAAAGCAGCCCGGGAAAAGAAGTCTGTAACATACAATGGTAAAAATATTAGATTGGCAGCTGACTTATCCACAGAGACCTGGCAGGCCAGAAAGAGCTGGCATGATATTTTCAGAGCACTAAACGAGAAAAACATGCAGCCAAGAATACTATATCCAGCTAGGCTATCATTGAAAATAGAAGGAGAGATTAAAAGCTTCCAGGACAAACAAAAACTGAAAGAATTTGCAAATACCAAACCAGCTCTACAGGAAATATTGAAAGGGGTCCTCTAAGCAAAGAGAGAGCCTACAAGTGGTAGATCAGAAAGGAACAGAGACCATATACAGTAACAGTCAACTTACAGGCAATACAATGGCACTAAATTCATATCTCTCAATAGTTACCCTGAATGTTAATGGGCTAAATGCCCCTGTCAAAAGACACAGGCTATCAGAATGGATAAAAAAACAAAACCCATCTATATGTTGCCTCCAAGAAACTCATTTTAAGCCCGAAGACACCTCCAGATTTAAAGTGAGGGGGTGGAAAAGAATTTACCATGCTAATGGACATCAGAAGAAAGCAGGAGTGGCAATCCTTATATCAGATCAATTAGATTTTAAGCCAAAGACTATAATAAGAGATGAGGAAGGACACTATATCATACTCAAAGGGTCTGTCCAACAAGAAGATTTAACAATTTTAAATATCTATGCCCCCAACGTGGGAGCAGCCAACTATATAAACCAATTAATAACAAAATCAAAGAAACACATCAACAATAATACAATAATAGTAGGGGACTTTAACAGTCCCCTCACTGAAATGGACAGATCATCCAAGCAAAAGATCAGCAAGGAAATAAAAGCCTTAAACGACACACTGGACCAGATGGACATCACAGATATATTCAGAATATTTCATCCCAAAGCAACAGAATACACATTCTTCTCTAGTGCACATGGAACATTCTCCAGAATAGATCACATCCTCGGTCCTAAATCAGGACTCAACCGGTATCAAAAGATTGGGATCATTCCCTGCATATTTTCAGACCACAATGCTCTAAAGCTAGAACTCAACCACAAAAGGAAGTTTGGAAAGAACCCAAATACATGGAGACTAAACAGCATCCTTCTAAAGAATGAATGGGTCAACCGGGAAATTAAAGAAGAATTGAAAAAAATCATGGAAACAAATGATAATGAAAACACAACGGTTCAAAATCTGTGGGACACAACAAAGGCAGTCCTGAGAGGAAAATATATAGCGGTACAAGCCTTTCTCAAGAAACAAGAAAGGTCTCAGGTACACAACCTAACCCTACACCTAAAGGAGCTGGAGAAAGAACAAGAAAGAAACCCTAAGCCCAGCAGGAGAAGAGAAAACATAAAGATCAGAGCAGAAATCAGTGAAATAGAAACCAAAAAAACAATAGAACAAATCAACAAAACTAGGAGCTGGTTCTTTGAAAGAATTAATAAAATTGATAAACCCCTGGCCCGACTTATCAAAAAGAAAAGAGAAAGGACCCAAATAAATAAAATCATGAATGAAAGAGGAGAGATCACAACTAACACCAAGAAATACAAAGTATTATAAGAACATACTATGAGCAACTCTACGCCAATAAATTTGACAATCTGGAAGAAATGGATGCATTCCTAGAAACATATAAACTACCACAACTGAACCAGGAAGAAATAGAAAGCCTGAACAGACCCATAACCAGTAAGGAGATTGAAACAGTCATTAAAAATCTCCAAACAAACAAAAGCCCAGGGCCAGACGGCTTCCCGGGGGAATTCTACCAAACATTTAAAGAAGAACTAATTCCTATTCTCCTGAAACTGTTCCAAAAAATAGAAATGGAAGGAAAACTTCCAAACTCATTTTATGAGGCCAGCATCACCTTGATCCTAAAACCAGACAAGGATCCCATCAAAAAAGAGAGCTATAGACCGATATCCTTGATGAACACAGATGCAAAAATACTCAACAAAATACTAGCCAATAGGATTCAACAGTACATTAAAAAGATTATTCACCACGACCAAGTGGGATTTATTCCAGGGCTGCAAGGTTGGTTCAACATCCGCAAATCAGTCAATGTGATACAACACATCAATAAAAGAAAGAACAAGAACCATATGATACTCTCAATAGATGCTGAAAAAGCATTTGACAAAGTACAGCATCCCTTCCTGATCAAAACTCTTCAAAGTGTAGGGATAGAGGGCACATACCTCAATATCATCAAAGCCATCTATGAAAAACCCACAGCAAATATCATTCTCAATGGAGAAAAACTGAAAGCTTTTCCGCTAAGGTCAGGAACACGGCAGGGATGTCCATTATCACCACTGCTATTCAACATAGTACTAGAGGTCCTAGCCTCAGCAATCAGACAACAAAAGGAAATTAAAGGCATCCAAATCGGCAAAGAAGAAGTCAAATTATCACTCTTCGCAGATGATATGATACTATATGTGGAAAACCCAAAAGACTCCACTCCAAAACTGCTAGAACTTATACAGGAATTCAGTAAAGTGTCAGGATATAAAATCAATGCACAGAAATCAGTTGCATTTCTCTACACCAACAGCAAGACAGAAGAAAGAGAAATTAAGGAGTCAATCCCATTTACAATTGCACCCAAAACCATAAGATACCTAGGAATAAACCTAACCAAAGAGACACAGAATCTATACTCAGAAAACTATAAAGTACTCATGAAAGAAATTGAGGAAGACACAAAGAAATGGAAAAATGTTCCATGCTCCTGGATTGGAAGAATAAATATTGTGAAAATGTCTATGCTACCTAAAGCAATCTACACATTTAATGCAATTCCTATCAAAGTACCATCCATCTTTTTCAAAGAAATGGAACAAATAATGCTAAAATTTATATGGAACCAGAAAAGACCTCGAATAGCCAAAGGGATATTGAAAAAGAAAGCCAACGTTGGTGGCATCACAATTCCGGACTTCAAGCTCTATTACAAAGCTGTCGTCATCAAGACAGCATGGTACTGGCACAAAAACAGACACATAGATCAATGGAACAGAATAGAGAGCCCAGAAATAGACCCTCAACTCTATGGTCAACTAATCTTCGACAAAGCAGGAAAGAATGTCCAATGGCAAAAAGACAGCCTCTTCAATAAATGGTGCTGGGAAAATTGGACAGCCACATGCAGAAAAATGAAATTGGACCATTTCCTTACACCACACACAAAAATAGACTCAAAATGGATGAAGGACCTCAATGTGCGAAAGGAATCCATCAAAATCCTTGAGGAGAACACAGGCAGCAACCTCTTTGACCTCAACCGCAGCAACATCTTCCTAGGAACAACGCAAAAGGCAAGGGAAGCAAGGGCAAAAATGAACTATTGGGATTTCATCAAGATCAAAAGCTTTTGCACAGCAAAGGAAACAGTTAACAAAATCAAAAGACAACTGACAGAATGGGAGAAGATATTTGCAAATGACATATCAGATAAAGGACTAGTGTCCAGAATCTATAAAGAACTTAGCAAACTCAACACCCAAAGAACAAATAATCCAATCAAGAAATGGGCAGAGGACATGAACAGACATTTCTGCAAAGAAGACATCCAGATGGCCAACAGACACATGAAAAAAGTGCTCCATATCACTCGGCATCAGGGAAATACAAATCAAAACCACAATGAGATATCACCTCACACCAGTCAGAATGGCTAAAATAAACAAGTCAGGAAATGACAGATGCTGGCGAGGATGCGGAGAAAGGGGAACCCTCCTACACTTTTTGGTGGGAATGCAAGCTGGTGCAGCCACTCTGGAAAACAGCATGGAGGTTCCTCAAAATGTTGAAAATAGAACTGCCCTATGACCCAGCAACTGCACTATTGGGTATTTACCCTAAGGATACAAACGTAGTGATCCAAAGGGGCACATGCACCCGAATGTTTATAGCAGCAATGTCCACAATAGCCAAACTATGGAAAGAACCTAGATGTCCATCAACAGATGAATGGATCCAGAAGATGTGGTATATATACACAATGGAATACTATGCAGCCATCAAAAGAAATGAAATCTTGCCATTTGCGACAACATGGATGGAACTAGAGCGTATCATGCTTAGCGAAATAAGTCAAGCAGAGAAAGACAACTATCATATGATCTCCTTGATATGAGGAAGTGGTGATGCAACATGGGGGCTTAAGTGGGTAGGAGAAGAATAAATGAAACAAGATGGGATTGGGAGGGAGACAAACCATAAGTGACTTTTAATCTCACAAAACAAACTGAGGGTTGCTGGGGGGAGGGGGTTTGGGAGAAGGGGGTGGGATTATGGACATTGGGGAGGGTATGTGCTTTGGTGAGTGCTGTGAAGTGTGTAAACCTGGTGATTCACAGACCTGTACCCCTGGGGATAGAGTATTATGCCTCCATCAGAAAGGATGAATACCCAACTTTTGTAGCAACATGGACGGGACTGGAAGAGATTATGCTGAGTGAAATAAGTCAAGCAGAGAGAGTCAATTATCATATGGTTTCACTTATTTGTGGAGCATAACAAATAGCATGGAGGACATGGGGACTTAGAGTGGAGAAGGGAGTTGGGGGAAATTGGAAGGGGAGGTGAGCCATGAGAGACTATGGACTCTGAAAAACAATCTGAGGGTTTTGAAGGGACGGGGGGTGGGAGGTTGGGGTACCAGGTGGTGGGTATTATAGAGGGCACGGATTGCATGGAGCACGGGGTGTGGTGCAAAAATAATGAATACTGTTATGCTGGAAATAAAAAAAAAATGAATAAAAATAAAAAACCTTACTAATAACCAAAAAAAAAAAAAAAAAAAGGTGAGATAGATTAAAAGCAAGGCCTCTTGTACCAGTCAAGTTGTGAATTTAAAACATAAGAATATGAAATAGGCTGATTGCTGATATGGAGAAGGTTTAAGTGGTTTGGGCAGAAGATCAAACAAGCCACCTCTCTCCCTCCAACCAAAGCCCAATCCAGAGAAAAACCTTAACTCCCTTCAGTTCTGTGAAGGCTAAGAAAGGTGAGGAAGCTGCAGAAGAAGAGTTTGAACCTAGTAAAGGTTGGTTCATGGGGTTTAAGAAAACATATAAGCAAAAAACAACAACAACAACAAAAAGAAACCTCTCTCCACAACATAGAAAGGCCCTCTGAAGAAGCAAGTGCTGATGTAGAAGCTGCAACAAGTGATCTGGAAGATCTAGCCAAGATCATCCATAAAGGTGGCTACACTATACAGCAGATTTTCAATGTAGATGAAAAAGACTTCTGTTGGAAGAAGATGCCATGTAGGACTTTCATAGTAGGAAAATTCAGTGCCTGGCTTCAAATCTTCAAAGGACAGGCTGGCTGTCTTGTTACAGGCTAATGTAGGGGGT
The DNA here is from genome assembly GCF_009829155.1 of Mustela erminea. Lineage (NCBI taxonomy): Eukaryota > Metazoa > Chordata > Mammalia > Carnivora > Mustelidae > Mustela > Mustela erminea. The sequence continues at coordinate 123,546,396 of NC_045615.1, read as the reverse complement.
GCCTTGAGAATGATATTAAGTCTACTCTGCCTGTGCTCTGTAAATAGAAGAGCAATGCCTGGATGGCAGCATATTTGTTTACAATATGGTTTACTGAATATTTTAAATTCACCATTGAGACCTAATAATAAGATTAAACAAAAAAAGAAGAAGAAGAAGAAGAGAGAAAAAAGGCTTTCAAAATTTTACTGCTCCTTGGCAATGCACTTGTCACTCAAGAGCTCTGATGGTGATGTGGAAAGATATTATTGTTGTTTTCATGCCAGCTAGCACATCCTCCACTCTGCAATTCATAGGTCAAAGAGTCATTTCAACTATCAAGTCTTATCATTTAAAAAGTCCATTTTGTAATGCTCTAGTTGCCATAGATAGTGACTTCTCTGATGGATCTGGGCAAAATCAATTGAAAAACTCCTGGAAATAATTCAGATGACATTAAGAACATCCAGGATTCATGGAAAGAGGTCAAATTATCAACATTAATAAGAATTTGGAGGAAGTTGGCTACAACCCTCAAAATCACCTTGAGGGGTTCAAGGCTCCAGTGGAGGAAGTGACTGCAGATGTGATGGAAACAGATGTGGCAGAGAACTCAAATGAGAAGTGGAGCCTGAAGATGGGACTGAATTGCCACCATCGTGTGATAAACTTGTGATAAAACTTGAATGGATGAGGAGCCGCTTCTTATGCATCAGCAAAGAAAGTGGTTTCTAAAGAGAAAATCTACTCCTGATGAAGATGTTATAAAGATTGTTGAAATGATGACAAAGGATTTAGAATATTACATGCATCTTACTGATAAAGTGGCAGCAGGATTTGAGAGGATTGACCCCAATTATGTAGAAGTTCTACTGTGGACAGAATGCTCTCAAACAGCAACCCATTCTACAGAGAAATCATTTGTGAAAGGGAGAATCAATCAGTGTGGTAGACTTCATTTTTCTCTTCTTTTAAGAAATAGCCACAGCCACTCCAGCCCTTGGCAACCACCACTCTGATGAGTCAAAAGCTATTAACATCAAGGCAAGACCCTCCACCAGCAAAAGTATTAAAATTTGCTAAAAGTTCAGGTGATGGTTAGCATTCTTTACCAATAAAGTATTTTGTAAGGTATATAATTTTTTTAAACATACTTCATAGACAATACTGTGAACATAACTTCCATATGCAGTGGGAAACAAATTTTTTTACTTGACTCTATTATAATGTTCACTTTGTTTTGGTGGTCTGGAACCTAACCCACAATATTTCTGAGCTATAGCTGTATATGATACAGGATTATCAACAACAACCACAATGTTTTGTGTTAGATCTCCATAACTTATTCATAATCTATTTGAAAGAACATATCCTTTGTTCAACATCTCTCCAAACCCCTATCCTCAAGCTCTTGGTAACTGCCATTCTACTTTCTGTTTCTAAGAGTTTAACTTTATTACATTTTATATATGAGTGATAGCATGTTATTTGTCTTTCCCTGACTTACCTCACTTAGCATAACACATTCCATTAGATCTACCTGTGTTGTTGTAAATGGTAGGATTTTCTTCTTTTCCATGGCTGAATAATATTCCATTATTTTTATGTAGATAGATAATATAGATATAGATGTAGATATATATCTCTATCCAGTAATCTGTTGACAGAAACTTAGGTTATTTCTACATCCTGGATCTTGTGAATAATGTTGCAATGAACATGAGAGTGATTTTTTGAAAAATATTTTGTTTTCATTCTCTTCAAATATATACTCAGAAGTGGGATTGCTGGATCATGTCAGAGTTCTATTTTTAATATTTTGAGGAATCTCCATACTGTTTTCCATCATGGACAAACGAGTTCACATTCCCAATAATAGTTTATGAGCACTTTCTTTTCTCCACATCCTCACTAAAGCTTGTTATCTCTTGTCCTCTAGTCTTTCCAACAGGTGTGAGATGATATCTTATTATGATTTTGGTTTCCATCTCCCTGATGATTAGTGATGTTGAGCATCTTGTCACATACTATTGGTCATTGTTATGTCTTCTTTGGAAAAAAATAAAAAAAGGTGTATTCAGATCTTCCCATTTAAAAAAAAATTAGATTATTTGGGTTTTTTTTTTAAATTGAGGTGTATAAATTATTTGTGGAATTTTGATAGTAATACTTTATCAAATACATGGTTTTCTAATATTTTATCCATTTCATAAGTTAACTTTTTATTTTGTTGATTATTTTTTCCCTGTGCAGAGCTTTTTATTTGTTTGTTTGTTTGATGTATTTTCTCTTGTTGATTTTGTCTTTGTTGCTTGTGATTTTGGTGTCATATTTAAAGAAATAATTGCCAACACTAATGCCAAGGAACACTTTCCCTTTATTTTCTTCTGTAAATTTTATACTTTCATGTCTTGTCTTTAAATATTGAGTTAAAAAATGCATCCTTAATACAGTCATGGTCACATACTAAACATTTGATTAATACTAGGACATATCCTCTCTTTCTTCTTTCTCCTTCATTTCACATATCTGAAATGTCTGTATGCCTAATTATATTATGCCTAAAGAACACAAGTGTAGTTAATTTTCTTGAGAGAAGAAAAAACATTTCAAATATATGTAATACTTTGTATAAATAAAAACTTCTAGCTTGATTAAATGTCAACAGATAAAAATGTGTTTGCTTAACAGAGTTCCGTGGTAATAAATTCAGACTTGTAAAATTCAAGGACGTTCTTTGTATAGCTGGAAAAATTATTTAGCCTTAGAGAGGTCCAACAGCAATACAATAGTTAATTTGCTAATTGCTTTTCCTTTTATGAAAATTAGCTGGGTATAATTCAGTTATATTTAAAATAATATATATGCATTAATATAGTTGATACTACTCATGACTCATTGACTATTTGTTTTTATATTTTAGGCATTAAATATAAAATCATATTTATGTAAATTTATTTAAATTCTGCTTAAACTTAATTTAATAATATAGTTTAATATTAATATATAAAAATCTCTATATTGACTAATTTTCATTTGTTAATAAAATTAGATTATGCTTAAAGTCAGTCAACCCCAACAGAGGGGTACACAAACTTTTAAAAATGCAATTTTTTAAGATATCCATTTATCCTCACCAAACCCAAGCAAAATGTATTACTGCCAATTATCCTGACCATCTTGTGCTACCATGAAGGCTCACTCAGGATTAGGATTCATCACACATAAAACAGGTGCTCTAAATATCTGAGCAAGAGAAAACCAAATATAGAAACACAGAAACAGTACTGCAAGCAGAGTGACTAGCATTTTTGCTGCCCCTATAGTTGGGCAATATTGAGATATTTCAAAGGAAAAAATGCATCGGCAAACCCAAATTATTCTCATTTTCAAGGAAGGGTGGTTGGGGTAGTATTTTCATGAATAAAGGATGTATATCTTTCTGTATGACTACTCCATAGATCAGAGAAAATTAATCATACCATTAGGACAAACTGAAAATGTCTGAGACCACCCTAAAATGCAAAAGATGTGAGTGAAATGTTGGAATCATGTTTAGAGCTAAGAAGGAAAAGGGAAAGTCCATATCCCTGCCTCAACCTTAAAAGAAGCTAGGCATACCCTGACAAATTATCTTTTTTTTATTTATTTTTTTTAGATAACTAGCTTTTTTTTTTTTTTAAAGATTATTTTAATTTATTTGACAGACAGATCACAAGTAGGCAGAGAGGCAGGCAGAGTGAGAGGAGGAAGCAGGCTCCCTACTAAGCAGAGAGCCCGATGCGGGGCTCGATCCCAGGATTCTGAGATCATGACCTGAGCCGAAGGCAGAGGCTTTAACCTACTGAGCCACCCAGGCACCCCCCTGACAAATTATCTTAACTATCATAAATTACATAAGTAGTGGTTACATGAAATATCACCAAGAAACAAATGTAATGACACACAATAATATGTTTTACACAAGAAATCTTCTTGACCTAGGAAAATATCTCATAAATTTTTATCAGATGTTTGATATTTCATAATCTGCTGCTATTCTCCTTTATGATGCACCTCTTTTGTATATATGCCTATTAAGTTAGGTGTCGAAAAAAATTGTATTGTAGTCCTTATTTTGCTTATATCTAAGGCAAATTTATTCTTCTACTCAGTGGTTTACTTTTCCTCTGTCTTAATTTTGTACTCTGATAAACAAAACTTTCTAATTCTATTGGAGACCATTAACCAATCTCTTAATTTATGGTAGTGCTTTATGGGCTTTAGGAAATCTTTTCTACCCCTAACTTTATAAAATTATTCTCCAATGTACTCTTCCAGAAGATTTATTGATTTACCTTTGAAATTTATATCTATAAACTGCCAGTAATTGATTTTTTTCTTCAATGTATAGCAGAAAATTAAAAAAAAAAATTGCTTACTACATGTTAGAACATTGGGCATAATGTTGGAGACAAGTGTGATAAAGTACATTATTGATTCATTGACAATTGACATTTTCAGTATGGGTAGAATGGCTACTGTAGATTTTATACTCTTTTTCATATTATTGAAGCTCTCTTTTATTTAGTTTTCTGGGAGCTTTTATTTTGAATGGGTGTTAGAGATTCATGCAGATATAAAAATGTTCTATCTTCCTTATGGATTGGTGTTTTTAAAAAAGGTATTCTGAAAGGCCACTCTTCATTTTTGGAAATGTTTTGACTTTAAAAGCTACTTTATGATATACACTATCTATGACAGCTGTCTTTTGATTAGTGTTTATATGACATAGTTTTCCCTTGGTTATAGTACATCCTTCTTATCTTTTTAATTTAGGCATATGCACATCTCTCATTGGTCACTAACCCCTTCTTCCCATTCCAAAAATCTCATCATTCTACTGAAGTATCTTGTTCCATTTATATTATATACCTAAAATTTTCAACTCTGAAGTCTTCTGTTTTTCTCATTCTTTTGGATTAAATTATTTGTATTTCAATTTTTTATTCTATCAGTTTCTACTCTATTAATTTTACTTTATTAATTTTTAGATATGTACTTTTAACACATTTATTTATTTATTTATTTATTTATAAAGATTTTATTTATTTATGTGACAGAAAAAGAGAGAGCATGGGCAGGTAGATCGGCAGGCAGCAGGGAGGGAGAAACAGGCTCCCTTCTGAGCATAGAGCCCGCCAACAGGCCTCCATACCAGGATCCTGGGATCATGACCTGAGCCAAAGGCAGATGCTTAACCAACGGAGTCACCCAGGTACCTCTAGATAGGTACTTTTAAAAATATGCTATTCTACCTGTGGATACTCTAAAACTGAAAAGGTTCTTGGTTAATTCAAATATATTTTTAATCATGATTTTACAACTTCTAGGATGAAACAAGGCACATGGAACATTAAAACTTAATTTACTCCCTTCTTTGCTTTTATACTATAGTTCTAATCTGTTTAAATTGTGGATATATTTAAATTCTGTTAGTTATTGCTATTATTGCACCAATATTTATTGAGATGTATCTATATCCTTGCACTCTGTACTGTTCTTTATTCTTTCCTACATTTCCATACTTTTACCAAAGAGCATTACTATCATTTTGTTTGAAAATTCATATCATTTAGTGTTTGTTAGAGATAGTTTCTTTTGGAGCACCTGTGTGGCTTAGTGGGTTAAGCCTCTGCGTTCGGCGAGGGTCCTGATCTCAGGGTCCTGGGATGGAGCCCTGCAGAATCCTGTAGAGCCCTGCATCAGACTCTCTGCTCAGCAGGGAGCCTGCTCACCTCCCCACCTGCCTTTCTGCCTACTTGTGATCTCTGTCTGTCAATAAATAAATAAATAAAATATTTTTAAAAGTCATGCTCTATTAAAGATAGTTTCTTTCAATATTTGTATAAACAAATCATTATTTTGCTTTCAATTTTAATGGTTTTTTTGGGGGGAGAACTACAGAATTATAATTCAATGGGTATTTTCTCAGAACTGCAAAAAGTTTGTTTACTTTGTCTTTCCCATTAATTCCGTTTTCCATCAAAGCTGTCAACCTTATGGCTGATTTGTTGAAAATAGTGTGTCACTTTGACTTCTGATTTCTTTTAAAGTTTTCTCCTTGTCTTTGACTCTCAGCAATTCTGCTGTTTTTTTCCTGGACATGGGTTTCTTTGTGTATTTTTATGCTTGTGGTTTATAGCATTGTTTAAATCTGTGTTTTGATGTGTCTGATCACTGTCAATATTTTTTTCCGTTAGCTTTTAAAATATTGTTTCTAATTCTCTTTCTCTCTTCTTCCCCACCTCTCTCTCTCTCGTTACCTTTCCATTGCTCATGATACATAACTCTCAAATTTCCCATAAGATGTCTTCATTGTGTGCCATATATCATATGCTAACTTTGGACTTTTTCCGTTATTTTCTCAAATGCTTCAATCATCATTTTTTTCTGATCTATCATTCAGTTTGCTTATCACCTTTTTAGCTATGACTAAACTGTTATGAAACCTATATATAAAATTCTCAGTATGCTAAGGTATTTCTTATTACAATAATGATCATTAGATTACCTACATATAATTTAATTTATCTTGTACTCTAGTCCATGTACATATTAAATATACATGAAATATCCAGTTTCTTGTGAATTTGTCTTTATTTTCTGCTTTTGTCTTCTAACTTGGGTTTATAAATCATAGGTTTATTTTTCCCTGCAGTATTTGGTAATTTTTTAAAATTTATTTCTTTTCAGCATAACAGAATTCATTGTTTATGCACCACACCAAGTGTTCCATGCAATACGTGCCCTCCATAATACCCACCACCTGACTCCGCCAACCTCCCACCCCCCACCCCTTCAAAACCCTCAGATTATTTTTCAGAGTCCATAGTCTCTCATGGTTCATCTCCCCTTCCAATTTCCCTCATATCCCTTCTCCTCACCATCTCCCCATGTCCTCCATGTTATTTATTATGCTCCACAAATAAGTGAAACCATATGATAATTGACTCTCTCTGCTTGACTTATTTCGCTCAGCATAATCTCTTCCAGTTCCGTCCAGTATTTGGTAAATTTTTAATAGATGCTACACCATGTATGAAAAGTCTACGGAAAATTTGAGATCTACATGGCATTGTTTCTCCAAAGAGGATTTCCTGTTGCTTCAGACCAACAAACACATATAGTATATATAAGATATTTATATATTTGTATATTTATATACAGAATATATAATCCATTTATATTTATACTTTAAATTGTATTGTTCATCCTTCCATATCAGACCATCTGGATTTTTAAAATTTTTATTGCACATAAATACAAATTTACATGTAGTAAATATAGCACAGGGTATTTTAGAGTATACTTTACCTACTTTCCTCAATCATATAAAACCAGTATCTGAACAAGTTCATTAACAAAACCACAAAATCACTATTATTACAGTGCTGATAACTCAACAACTATTCAGACCATTCATGGATACAACTCCTTATTCTTAATGGGTGAATTTTATATTATTTTATAAGTCTACCATAATTTAATTAACCAATGTTATGATAGTCATGTTACTTTTTGTTGTTTTTTTTATTACAATTGTCAGTGAAATTTATCTATATGGTGTATATATTTATGAATTTATGTGAGATTACCTGTAGAATTCATTTATTGAAAATGATTGTTTATTTATACATGTTTATGTTGATAGATGTTGCCAAAATATTTTATAAAAATGTTATAGATTTGTGATTGTAGTAGTCAAAATCTTTCCAAAATGTTCTAGTATCAAACTTCACCAATTTAAGTTAAATAACTATTTATTGATGTGTTACCGTGTATTTTATTGAGTAATTAATGTTAAATATTGTTTCATGGTATTTGTGTACTCTGTGAACTGTCTGCTTATATTTTTTTTCCTATTTTGTCTAATGGTATATTAATCTTAAAAGCACTGTATGTACTCATGAACTTAGCACTTTTTCCATATGAACTGGAAGTGTATTATCACTTTATAATTCACGTTTTGCAGTATCTTACCTACTTTCTATGAAGATTATGTTTTATGTAGTCAGATTTATTAATCTTGTTCTTCATAGCTTCTGAATTCAAGTCTTTTTCCTATCCAACAGAGTTGTAAATTTATCTCCATTTGTGCTCCACACTTATTTTAGTATATTCATTCCTGGTGATTTTACATTTTTTCTAGTAAAATGGGATTTTTCTCCTTTTTCAATTTTTATACAGCTTTAAAAATTACTCAAAGTCAATGGTGTTTTTACTTAAATACTGCATTTTCTTATTTAAAAATGTTTCTCATTGATTCCTTTATATGTTTTAGATATTCAGTCTTATCATGTGAAAATAATGATAATTTTGCTTTTTCCTGTGTAATATTTGTATCATATTTACTTTTCATATCAAAATGTCTTGACTAGTACACCCAGAAAAATGTTAAGTGATAAAGATCAGCATAGATATCCTTGTGCTGTCCTACACTTTGATGGAAAAAGATTAGTAATTCTCCATTTAGAATGCAACTGACATTTAATTATTTATATATCTATATCCCTATAATATATCTATGTATATCCATGTACTAAATAAGAATCCATCTGTTCTTGTTTCATTAAATGAAAGTCAGCATTGATTCCCAATTAAACATCAGAAGACATTTATAATTTATGGAGTTCATTCATTTTTTTCTTTTTTGATTTATTGTTCAGGTGAATTATATACATACATTTGTAATAAAAAGCTTGGAATTATAGAATTTTATACATAAAATCATTGAATTCAAATTACCAAATGGATTTTATACATAAAATTATTGAATTGAAATTGCCAAATGTTTGGTAAGTGTTTTGTGGTTTTTTTTAGTAAACTGAGTCTATGGTGTCTGATTTTGTGTTTTGATTGTGTTACTTTTTAGAAATTTTGGTATTTATAGAAAAGCCTGAATCCAAAATTTAATTAAAATCTTTTCCAATGTTTTTGTGCTCTGGAATATTTTCAGTAGTATCAGAATTATTTCTTTATTAAAATTTGAGAAAATTTACTTGGAAAATCCACAAGCTTAAACTATTTTTCTGGTAGTTTTTTACATTTTTTTCTCACATTTCCATCAACAAATCTATGTTTTCACATGAGATTGAGTAGAAGCAATTCACTTTTAATGTGTAATTTAAACTCTGGCATACTTCCTGAATTTTCAACTGTACAATTTCCTTTATAAAATCAATGGCTCCCTTTGAATGTCTAATACACTTGAAAGACTTAATACATTCATGACCAAGCTCTTGGTATTTCTCAACTAGTTTAGCTCTGTGGTTAATATGTTAATAACCTTTGCAGAGATGTAAGTGTTGTGTAAAATCTAAAGAAGTAGTTATAGAATCTAAGTATCCTTGTACATGAACTCTGTATATCACAATATAAAGTTCACCATCTGGAGGTTAGGGCTGTTTTACACCTACTTTTGTGAGAAATAAATTTGTCTTTATCATTCAATGCTTTTGTCATTTTGTGGGTTTTTGAAAAACATGAAAAAAATATCTTCACTTTTTACTTAATTTTTTATTAGGTGTCAATTTTTACCCAATTTTTAATTTTTTTTTAATTTCACTCTATTGTCAATAAAAAAGAAAAAAAAACACATTAAATCCTTGTTTACATTATCAGATCAAAATAATTCACTCTTTCAGACCATGTTAATAACAAACTAAACTCTTTTAGACCATGTTTCAACAAACTTGATTTATATTTCTTTCTGATAAACATTTTTGGGAAATCTTTCCTCTAATTAGCTTCAGAATTTATTAAAACTTCTTACTTCCTGTGGAATTCCTTTCCTTACCATGGTTCTTTTAATTAGTCTATTTATATCACTATGTTATACTGAGGTTTGAGTGACATGCTCAGTAACAGAAAAGAAAAAAGAAAATAACAAACTTGTGGGAATTACCTAGGAGATTAATAGCACCTTTCAGCATTTCCATGACTATATCCATAGAGTCACAAACCAGGCCAGACCAAAAATGGAGGTGAACATCTTACTAAGTAATTTCTGGGGTGTACCGACTGGGGAGGGCTAGTGCAATGGGAGGTGAAAGAATTCACCCAAGGCAGAACAAAAGAAATGTATTGAATACACTGCAAGGGAACAGCAGGAGGACAGCAAAGAAGAGTCTGTGTGCCATGAGGTGGTGGTGAGGGGCCACAGTAATATAGCAGAGTAAAGGAATATGGAGATGCATTGAATTTCCTTCTTTTGATAATTGTGCCTGGTTGTAAGTAGCCCATAAGTTGTAAGTAGCCCATTGTTTAGGGAATGTATTACAGTTTTCCAATAAAACAGAACCAAAGGGGTGCCTGGGTGGCTCAGTGGGTTAAAGCCTCTGCCTTCGGCTCAGGTCATGATCCCAGTGTCCTGGGATCAAGCTCCGCATTGGGCTCTCTGCTCGTCAAGGAGCCTGTTGCTCCCTCTCTCTCTGCCTGCCTCTCTTCCTACTTGTGATCTCTGTCTGACTTGTGATCTCTGTCTGTGAAATAAATAAATAAAAATCTTAAAAAAAAAAAAAGAACCAAAAGTATATATATGCATGTGTGTGTGTGTGTGTGTGTGTATCCACATATGTGTGTATATCCATTTATATATGAATTCCCTTAAATTTTAACACAATATTTTTTTAAAAGATTTATTTCTTTATTTTAAAAAGAGAGAGAGCATGAATGGGAAGGGCAGAGAGAGAGGACAATGATCTCAAGCCGACTCTGCCCTAAGCACAGAGCCCAATGCAGGGCTTGATCTCACAACCCTGAGATCACAAGATAAGATAAAACCAAGAGTGGATGCTTGACTGACTGTGCCATTCAGGAGTCCCAATTTTAGCAAATTTTTTTAATTGAAATTTTAGTTTACTTAAATTTTTGCTAAAATTCCCAAACATATTACATATTTAGATTAATGAAGGCACTTTATAGTTTTGCAAAACTATTTCTCAAACCATCCTAGATGATAGGTCTTTTATTTGGAGAAACTTAGACTGAAAATAAACTACCCAAGGTCAAAGGGTAAGGAGGAAATTAAACTTAGTTCTTATTACTCCCAGACATTCCCTCTCCAATATCCTAACTTTGTGTGCAGACTTTGGGTGAGGCAAAGTTTCATATTGCTTCTCCAGAAGACTTAACTTCAATGAGATTAATCTCTGACCTCAGCAGCATCATCATTTAATAAGGATAATTCTAGTACATATCCCAGATGATTATTCTGGGTATTAATTGATTTAAGATATATACAATATTTAGGTTTTTGTTCCATAATAAACCTGTACATGTTAAGTAATTCTATCATTATTGTTACTATCATTTAATAACAGCAAGTAGCTCCAGTGCAATGCTGGTATATATTGAACAACTGACACTCCAGAAGACATAGAAAGCCCTTGCTTTCTCATTTCCATTATCTACTCCCCCAACCCCCCACATACAGGTGCACTTATTTAAAGCTGCCAGAGCAACATCACCAACTGTAGAGTTGGGAAGACGTATATGTAATATGTATGATATGATTCCAGCATACCACTGTTTGGCACCATTATTTCTTTAAGCAATGAAATTAGGTTTCTTGTAAAATATACTGTGATAACTTACTTAATGTAGAGTTTAAATGTGAGCAGGAAAACAGCAGAGAACTTGCAAAAGCTTTGTAGGACAAAAACAGGTAAATTTGTGTTTCTTGCTGGGAGAGCGAGAGAAGAAAGTAACAAAAAAGAAGGGATAGGAAATCAGGAGACTAACAAGTGAAGAGTCAGTGGGTGGGAGACAGGAATTAACCCAAGAGTAAATGTTTGGTTGGCAAAGGATTTTTTTTTTTTTCTTTTAATTCCTGTTTCATTTTTTTTTTTTTTTATTTCCAGCATAACAGTATTCATTAATTTTGCAAAGGATTTTTAAAAGCAAAGTTGTCTAATGTTTACTCTAAGCATTTTTTTAATGATTTTGTACAAAATATTTAAATTCTTTTATAGTTTATTTCAGTTAACCTCATGGTTTACAGCTCTTGGAATCATTTGCTAGGTACCCTTTAACATTCAGAATAAAGCTTTCCTGAAACTCTGAGACATGTGCTGTAATGTGTCATAGGTAATGGTGATTATAAACTTTCTATAGTAATAAAATTTTTAAAACATTTTTACAAATATTCAAAAATTTACAAATGTTCACATTATATTTGGACACCATTTGTATGGCTTCTTTTGCGGGCTTCCCAGATGTAAGCTACTGTTATCTTGGTAGTTTTTCCATTTATTAGTCAGATTCCACCATCAGAGAACAATGAGTCCTCTAGTGGCTTACTTCAAATTTTCCCACTGGCTTCTGTTATTACTTTAGGCTGAATGTATTTATCATCAGTAAAATTATTTGCCTGAATTTTAAAAACATTTAGCATTTCGTTTTCATTCCACTTAATTAGCATCTCTGCAAATTTATTATATTATCTTATTAAGAAGGAAGATATATCCAATTATTATTGTGTAATTAGTAATATTTGAAGTATTAGGTATTCTTACATAAAACAATGAATTATACTAATATTCTTATTTTTCCCCTACTTTATTTTATTTATTTTTGAATATGAATTGACTTAGTTTCTTTGAGCAAAATAAAACCACAATATTTATCTCTAAAATTAAATAATTATTGAATATAATTTTCATATAAATCCATGCATTCAAGGAAACCAACATGGAGGACATTGGAAGAAGGCAAGGAGAAATGAGTTGGAAGAAATCAGAAGGAGAAAGGAATCATGAAAGACTATGAACTCTGAGAAACAAAATGTGGGTTTTGAAGGGGTGGGGATGGGGGTGGGGAGATAGGCAAGCCTGGTGGTGGGTATTAAGGAGGGCACGTATTGCATGGAGCACTGGATGTGGTGCATAAATAATGAATCTTGGAACACTGAAAAAATAAAAATAAAATAAAAAAATACACTTGTACAGTTTCAAAAAAATTGCAGAATAATTTTGATGTTACATGACTTCACAAAATGTGAAATATTTCTTATGTTATCAAAATTATACTCATCCTCAGAAGTGTATCACATGTTCAAGGAAATACTCCTCAGAATTGAGATGAACGGGACCTCCTCAGAACTCTGAATTTCAGCTCTACAGGGCCTTGCTAGTCTGCTGGGGCTGCCATAACAAAACATCATAGACTGGATGGCTTAAACAAGATCAAGGTGCTAAAAGGATAAGGTTCTCATGAGACCTCTTTCCTTGTTTTACATATGGCCACCTTCTTGCTGAGTTCTCACATGACCTTTCTTCTGTACATGAACATCCCTGGTATCTCTTCCTCTATTTATAATGACAACAGTCGGGACGCCTGGGTGGCTCAGTTGGTTAAGCAGCTGCCTTCGGCTCAGGTCATGATCCCAGAGTCCTGGGATCGAGTCCCACATCGGGCTCCTTGCTCGGCGGGGAGCCTGCTTCTCCCTCTGCCTCTGCCTGCCATTCTGTCTGCCTGTGCTCGCTCTCTCTCCCTCTCTCTGACAAATAAATAAAATCTTTAAAAACAAACAAACAAACAAAATATATATATATATAATGACAACAGTCATATTGAATTAGGGCCCCTTACAAACTCATTTAATTCATTTAACTCCCTCATTAAAGGCCTTATCTCCATAGGCTTCCACCAGTGAATTTTGGGGAACATAGTGCAATCCATTATAGGGACACTCATCTATGTTTATAGATTTCAGCTATCTGAAACTCCTCTTTTTGTTCTCTGGATGTGGACCTGAGTCCTTCTATTATCTAGAAAACACCTCCAAACCTCATCAAGTCTTTGTTAAATTATTGTTGAATAACTAGTGTGGATTCCAACTCCTAAGTGACCTTGACACATACAGCATCCAACTAATATTGGTCTCCACAGTTTGGCTTGTCTTGGCCAGTGTGATGGTGGCTCACCTGACAAAGATGTAATTGTGCTTATCTCTTAAGCTTCAGACAATTACTATAAGAATTTAGAACTTTCCTTATGTAGCTGCTACCTCTCAAGACTGCTTTTTAAAATAAGGACTGTGGAGCCCCAGTCACTATAACCCAAAGCAGAACTGGCCAGATGAAACCAACACCGATCTAGGAGAATAAGTCATTGCTATTGACTGACAATAGGGGTGGTGGTTACTTAGCATCAGTTGAAAACAGTCTGTTGATGTAATACTTTTCTACATGTTCTTCCTTAATGTTTCTATTGGGTAGTTCCTTTCCACAATAATTAAGATACTCACCCCAACAATACAATAGAACTTAAATCAGAGCCTTAGATTATGATTGATAGATTAATCAGAATGCCTTTCCTTATTAATAAGCTCTCAGTTGTGAATTAGCCATCATCATTATCATTATTATTATTATTATTGATCTATATTACATGTTAAACATGCAGATTATTATTTTTTAAAGATTTTATTTATTTATTTGACAGATAGAGATCACAGCAGGCAGAGAGGCAGGCAGAGAGAGAGGAGGAAGCAGGCTCCCTGCTGAGCAGAGAGCCTGATGCCAGGCTTGATCCCAGAACCCTGAGATCATGACCTGAGCCGAAGGCAGAGGCTTAACCCACTGAGCCACCCAGGTGCCCCAAACATGCAGATTATTGAGTTCTATCTACACTTGCAAAAATCTCTGAAGTTGGCCCAGAAATTCACATTTTAATAAGTTTCATAGGTAATTCCAAATGATCCTTATAATTGATCTTCTTTCTGTGAATAATTTCTGATGCTCACTTTCCATTTTCATAAGTCTTTTTATTTATTTTTCTATTGTCCAAAAGCATTTACTACTTAAAAATTGATGACATTTTTCATGTTGGTATATATCTTTCCTATTAATATATACATTATTAGCCAGTTTTTTTTTTAATTTTGGGGGGACAAGAGTTATATACTTATCATTTTTGCATATAATGACTCTCCATAGTGTGTTTTCAGTAAATATTTGCAGAAAGACACAGGTGAAGAGAAGGAAGTAAATGATAGGAATGGAGAAAGAGGTGATTTAGAGCTGGCTTTAGGGACAATGAGGGGAGATGTCCTGACTTGAAAGAGTCTTAAAAAGTAATAGTTCAAGGATTAATCTTGCAAACTTGGTGAATTTGTCTAAAACCACACTCACCTAATTAACATTGACAACCACGGCTCTGACAAATATGTCATTCATTTCTACTGCCTACACTTCGAAAACACGACATCTGGGCACCAGGGTGGCTCAGTCAGTTGCACGTCTGCCTTTGGCTCAGGTCATGTTCTTAGGGTCCTGGGAAGGAATCCTGCCTCAAGGTCTCTGCTCAATTGGGGGTCTGCTTTTCTCTCTCTCTTTCTTTACCCTCCCGCTCCTGTTCTCTCTCTCTCTCACAAATAAATAAAATTGTAAAAAGAAAAAAAAAGAGAAAAAAATAGGAAATCAACTGCATGAACAGGTGGAAACTGTCAAGCACTTCAAAGACATCATATCATTTAACACTATTTCTTTCTTTTTTTTCTAGAAATATTTTGGTTAGACTGTATCTCATTTCTACTCTCAGAATTTTGGATTATGATTCTACCTGAAATCTGAATTTATATATAGGCAGCATATATGTGTGCATATATATATATATTTTTTTAAAGACTGAACAACATTTATACTTCATTATTCACTGAATTCCCAAAAATCTGTTTAATCTTTCTACACTCTTGCTCCTGGACTCATACCTGGATTAATAGTATTATATCTCTCAACATTTACACAATGTCTTACTGTGCTTTGCCATCATAAGGCAGCTGTGAAGCATTATTCAGTGTGTAAAAACATTATTAAGTCACATTTCAGTTGTATGAAGGTGGAAGGAGTAGTGCAAGCAGAGGGCTTGACCTAAGACTTTAGCATACAGCCTTCTTCCTTTCTGATAAATAAGCTTAAACCTAAAGAGATTAATTCAACCTATTCCACAGTGGCCTGCAGCCTTGAAAGTGTACAGAAGATGCCAAAGGCGTCACAATCAGATAAAAACATGCTCTTGTTATTTTCTATAGTGGAGCAATAGAGTGGCAATGCTATTTGTAAGGAAATCCCTGACCTACTTGAATGCTTACCTTTTTATCCCATTGAGAGCATTATTCAACCTAGAGAAATGGATAGCAGAAGCCAGCAGGAAGTTATTTGATTTTACAGCTTTGTATCACATAACAGACTTTGAAGGTTTAAAAAATTAAAGCTTCATTAGAATAGCATAATTAATCCCACAATAGAAATACTAAGAAGAGATACAGGAAATCAGAGGATTTATAACACAAAAAGAAAAATATGCCAAGTATAGGGGACAGTAAAGAAATCATGGCCAAGAAATGTGGTTAGGAACTTAATTGACTGGACTGATTTCACTCAGTGGGAATTAGAGGAAAAGAAGCTAAGAGCATAAAGGAGATATCTTAGTTTTATTCAGTTTGGCTGCTATAACAATCTACCATAGAATGGTTGGTTTACAGACAACAGAAATTTATTTCTTGTGGTTCTGGAGGCTGGAATCTCAAACTGGGGTGCCAGCATGATGATTTCTGGTGAGGCCCCTCTTCTGAGCTACAGATGATCAGCTTCTCCTTGCTTCCTTCCAAGGTGGAGAACAGAGATGGGAAGAAAACTCTTTTGTGACTCTTAAAAGGGACACTCATCCCATTGGTGAGGGCTCCATCTTTCTGATCTCGTTTAATCCCAATTATTTCCAAAGGCCACATGTCCTAATATCACATTGGGGATAGGATTTCAACTTAAATGAATTTTGGAAAGACACATTGAGTCTGTAAGAGAACAATAAACATAGGATGCCAATAAGAAACAAAAATTAATTAAATTATCACAAAAGACAGCTTAAACATCTTAAATTGAAACAGTTATTTTATTTTATAAATACATAGTTGTCTCCAATTTTCATTACAGGGCAATTTGCTCTATTTAGTTCTTGTCAACTTCAGAAGCTTTTCTTTTTTTTTTTTTCTTTCTTTTTTTCTTCTCTTTTCTCTCTCTCTTTTTTTTTATATTTGAGAGTTGTTTTGACTAATAATGAAATTTACAATGTAATTTTCTTATCACATGACAATAAAAGCTGCATTTCTTTTAACACTAATAGGCTGAAATGACAACTTCCTTTCTATACGTGTTTAATTATATGTTAGAATTATACCTTAGAAGCCAATGTTCTTTCAAAAATAATTTTAAAACACATAAAACAACAATGCCATCCTATTTTTTGTTAAAAGTATATATTTATAATCATGTTTTTCCCTGCTTCAGGGCAAATCCTTTATTTAGCCTCATCTATTATTGTGGCAATTACTATTTTTTCACCAGGTAAGACCTTATAAAGCTTCACTAAGCTCAGGCTGTTTCTACCTGTGAATGAGTTAATTGCTAATTTGATCTCTTCTAAAGGAAATGAAGCATCCACACCCAATCAATCTTCTGAAGTAAGCATGGGATGAATGCCTTTTTTCAGAAATCAAGAGAGCATATCCTCCTCCAGTATTTCTGATGAAGGATGTAAGACTCTATAATAGAATTGGAATGCTCGGTTAATTACCATTGCTTGCATAAGTGAGTGCCCTCATATGTCTGCTTAGTAGGACAAAGCTATTTCAGTGAGTTTGCAGATAATGTTCAAGAGTTTATGTATGTTTCCTAATAGAATTTGCATTAGTTATAATGATCTTTTTCTAGGTTATTGATATAATAATAGTAATAGCAAGTGTCTATTAAAGACTTCATGCTGGACTTTTTATACACTTTCACACTTTTATATTTTTACTACTTAATCAATAACCCTTTCTCAATCAAGAAGGAAAGCTAAGTTTTATACGTGATAATGACTGTGGACAAAGTCACAAAGGGCAGAGCTTAGAAATGACACCACACAGTCCATCTAAATCCAAAATTCATTCCTTGAGCACTTCAAATCATTTATCATAATATCTGCCCTCTATTCCAAAACTACAATACTTGTTTCCTTATTCCAAAGATTTGAAAATGTGCATAATAAGCTTTTTTTCCCGTTTTATTTCTTTTCAGTGTTCCAGAATTCATTGCTTATGCACCACACCCAGTGCTTCATGCAATATGTGCCCTCCATAATACCCACTACCAAGCTCACCCATCCCCCCACCCCCTCCCTTCTAAAACCCTCTGTTTCTCAGAGTCCACAGTATGTCATGGTTTGTCTCCCCCTCCGATTTCCCCTATCTCACTTCTCCTCTTCATCTCCCCATGTTCTCTGTGTTATTCCTTATGATCCACAAGTAAGTGAAACCATATGATACTTGACTCTCTCTGCTTGACTTATTTCACTCAGCATAATCTCTTCAGTCCCATCCATGTTGACACAAAAGTTGGGTATTCATCCTTTCTGATGGAGGCATAATATTCTATTGCATATATAGACCATATCTTCTTTATCCATTTATCTGTTGAAGGACAGCTTGGTTCTTTCCACATTTTGGCAACCATGGTCATTGCTGCTATGAACATTGGGGTACAGATGGTACTTCTTTTCACTACATCAGTATCTTTGGGGTAAATAACCAGTAGTGCAATTACAGGCTTTTTTAAAAATATAGTTTGAAGCAAAAATTTCTAACAATTTATTTTTTTCCTACTTATACAAATCATTGTATTTTTAGTGGATTAGCTGGAAATAAAGGATGCATCTAGAAGATTATTGAATTAGACAGGTCTCTTACAAAAAATAAATTATACTTCTTTTGTTAATAGATTTCTGAACTTCAGTTAAACAAAAGTCAGGATAATCCTAGAAATATAAATAATCATAGACATTTATAGAGAGTTAAGTGATTATTATACATGTTTTTATTAGAATTTAAAACTAACCTATAAAATATGATGTACACATTAGGGGAAAATGTTGACTTTAACTTATTCTAACAGCATTTTCCCACACTAAGGAGCTTTTCTTTTCCCAGACATTTACATTTCCAGATATTTAGAGGCTTGACTGTAAATAAGAAAATAAGAAGCAATAAACAAGGCACAAGCTTTTTGTTTTATATTTTCCACAATTGCTGTAAAGATATTTTACACATTTATTAGAGTCCCAAGAATAATTGCTGCACTAAATTTAAATTTTCCAAATCATGCTTGGTAAAATACTACATGTGTACTTTTTATCTTAATGAGTAAATCTGTAAGAACTTGTTCTAGGACATATACAAACCTGCCAGTGGAAATAATATATTCCGTAACCTCAAGGAAAATTTAATCTAATCAAAGACAACTTTTGAATTTTACTCTAAAAGACAACACCCCTAATCCAGTGCTTTGAGACATATATAAATAATACAGCTACAAGTCAGAAAAAGTAATTTTCATCAAATTTGGTCTATTGATTTTTAAAGTTGAGAATATATATTCCTGCCAGTACCTGTTCTCCTATTCTTATCAATAGGACATACAATAATTTACCCTAGCACAAGCTCAACTAGAATAAAAAGTGTGGTTCTCAGCTCATCTTGCATCTTGGTAGGGTGATGTGATTAATATTTTGCCAACAAGACATCATAAAAGGTTTTCTGTTTATCTTATGGGAAATACCTTTAGGGAATGAAGACATTCTCTTTTCTGATTTTCTTCTTCCTTTCTGTTACAATCAGAAGTGACATCAGGAATTTTATCTTCTATTATTGGTAGAGTGATCATATAATGTATTTTCCTGTCTGGAATATTAGAACATGGAAGGAGGTTTGTTTTTTTTTTTTTTTTAAACCCAAACAACAGATGAAATAAGCAGTTTGTGCTACTTAAAGAATCTAAAATGTTTTTACTGTCTTTCTATAGAAGGAGGTCAGTGAAGATATGAAGGTTATAGTTTGGAAAGCTAGAAATCTTTAATGTCTTGGCAAAATATTTAGTTAAATTGCTTCCAACTGTTTCAATAGGGATTGGCTGGATCATGCTACAAAACAAAAACAATAAAATCTCAGTATTTCAATACAGTAAGTGTTTATTATGGGAGCAAATTTCATATTTGGTTCTAAGCAGCTATTTTTCACATTTCACACTACATAGATTTGGGGGTAATTCCATCTTAATGCAGGAAGAGAAGTGGGTATTATTTAATAGCTCTTCTACCTATAGGCATGACTTAAGTAAAATTTGCTTAATTTTCATTAAAAACAGAAAAATCATATGGCACTGTTTAATTTCTGGGGGTGGGATGTGCAATTTTAAAGATAAATTGAAAGGGAAGAAACCATACATATTGGTAAACACTAGTAAATTCTACCATGTCTGTTAGCCCTAGAGGGCAGACCAAATGTGAATAAAGCTAAAACACTGAGGCAAATGTTAGGAAAATTAAGAATGTTGGAATTTTCTGTTTTTCTTTTTTGCTTTTTAAAAGTAAATTCCTGAAAAAGAAAGAGAGAGAGAGAGATAAAATTAGGCTGGGATGTATCCATGTACAGAAATAGATGGAACAAATTTAGATTTTCTAAAGAAGGTATTCTTGCATCTTACAGTGCAGATTTATACCCATAATTTGAAACTTTAAAGTGTTTATTTAAAAAAAAAGAGGGAAAAATAGGAAAAGAAAAGGGAAATTAAAACAAAACAAAACAAACAAACAAACAAACAAAAAACTGAGGTCAGAAATTGATTAAGAGACTGTCCTCATTCTCAAAATTACACTGAGCTGGGGGAAGCAGATATTCTTTTTTTTTTTTAATTTTATTTATTTATTTGAGAGAGAGATAGTGAGAGAGAGCATGAGCGAGGAGAAGGTCAGAGAGAGAAGCAGACTCCCCGTGGAGCCGGGAGCCCTATGCGGGACTCGATCCTGGGACTCCAGGATCATGACCTGAACCAAAGGCAGTCGTCCAACCAACTGAGCCACCCAAGTGTCCCGGAAAGCAGATATTCTAAGATAGAGGACAGTAAGTAATAAACTTGAATTTTTGTGCTTGTGACCATGACAAGAGAAGAACATTGACATTGGTTATATTTATCGAAAGCTAACTAGACAAGGACCCTTAGATCCTGGAGCTGGAATTCTAATGGGAGATACAAAAAAGAAGCTATAAATAAGTCACATAATATTTTGCAACATGATAAGTGCTTTAGAAGAGGCCATAAAATGTAATCAATGATGAGGGACATTTATAGCCATAGCCATGGGATACACATACATTTTTAAGTAGATTAAAAAGATTAGTTACGAAAAATAGACATTTGACAAAAAACTGAAAGGAGACAAGGGATTAGCCTTCTGAACATGAGGGAGAAGAGTGTCTCTGTCAATGCACAGCAGCTAAGGTGAAAGTAGACCTATCACTTTCAATGAGCATTAGAACAAGGAAGACAATATGATGGAAATATTAGTCACTCATGAGATCTGAGAATAAATATTGAGGCGTATCATGTAGCAGATGTTGGTCTTCATACAGACTGGTTTTTTTTCTCTAAATGAAATAGCAGGTCACTGGTAGGTTTTGAGCAGAGGAAGGACGTGACCTGATTTTTCTTTCAAAAATTACTCTGACTCCATCCTTGAGATTAGGTTAAGTAGATTAGTCAAGGAAACTACCTGTTGAAAAATACTCTATTTTCACAGTGACCAAGAAAAGAGATGATGAGTTGATAACAATGAATGTAGTAAAAACAACAACAACAACAAAAACAAAAACAAAAAAACAAAAAAACTATCAGATCCTGAATACATTTTGAGGATAAAATCTCTTTTGACAATTTTCACTTGAAAGAATAAGCAGAGTTCAATGTAATCTCATTCTTTATATTTTTTACTCAACTCAAATGAGTTTTTTACTCTTTATATTTTTTACAATTCAAATGTTGTCTTAACATCTACTTAGTTGAAGAAAACCATAAATAAGCAATTTAAGGGTTGAGGTGTAGTTAGGGAAATAGAGATCTGATATTCATATGGATGTGTTAAATTTCAAAATCTGTCATATTTCTAAGCAGATGTGTTAATTAAGCCACGATATATACCAGTCTGGGTTTAAGGGGAGAGGACAACCTGAAGATCTATCATTAGTACATTGACAAACAGATGATATTTAAGCTCTTAAAACTGGATTACATCATGAAAGAGAAACTATACATAGAAAGAAGGAGAAGGGGAAAAATGATTAGCCTGAGAATACTACAATATTAGAGTGTAAGGGAGAGAAGAAAAAAAAAACCTGAAAAGAAGACTGGACTGGAGTGAACACAATAGGAGGAGAACCATTAAAACCTGGTGCCTTGGATGTAAAGTGAAGAAAGTACTGTCAAAGAAGCAAGCCCAGAATCATCCAAACTGCAAGGTCTAAGAGAACAGTTCCTAAAGACTGTCATCACTTCTAACACTGATTGTAAATTGGCCAGGGGAGGGGGTGGTCCCTAAACCACACTCAGTTGCAATAATTCACTAGAAGTGTTTATGGAACTCACTGAAAGCTATTACATACAGTCATGGTTTATTAGAGGGAAGGTATACATTAAAATCAGTCAAGTAGAGATGTACATTGGGCAGAGTCTGGGAGGTTCTCACATGTGAAATTCCTATTGTCCTCTGGACAACTTACTTTCCTGACATTGATGTGTAACAGTACACAAAGAATATTTCTGACCAGAGAAACTCATGGAGCTTCAGTGTCCAAGACTTTTTTTTTTTTTTAAGATTTTATTTATTTTATTTGACAGACAGAGATTACAAGTAGGCAGAGAGGCAGGCAGAGAGAGAGGGGAGGAAGCAGGCTCCCTGCTGAGCAAAGAGCCCGATGCGGGGCTCGATCCCAGGACCCTGGGATCATGACCTGAGCCGAAGGCAGAAGCTTTAACCCACTGAGCCACCCAGGCGCCCCCTAGACGTTTTATTGGTGAATCATTGTAGGAATAATTGATTGTTTTTCTACATGGTTGAACTCAGTGTCCAGTCTCCTATTCCCTGGGGATTCAGCTGGTATCATAGGCCTCCACTAATCAGCTTGTTAGTATAAATTATCAGGTGTAGCCCCAGAGCCTATCAAGAAAAATAAAGACATTCTTATCATTCAGGAAGTGCCAAGGGTTTAAGATTATCTCCCCTAAGCAGTGGACAAAGACCAGACCACTCCTTTGGCAAAGCTAAATTCTTTGCTACACATAGAATGAGTGATTTTATCAAATCCTGCTGAAAGTTCACATAACTATGAAATAAAATAACATTTTTATATGCTGATAATAATGGTCCACTGGGGAGTAAATTTTGACAATGTATAAGGGGGAAGGGAGAATTTCTGGAGCAAAGGTTCTAAGTATATATGATCAAACAAGATCTAATCCAAAGGCAAAAGACTGGCTATAGATAGTGATAAGCAATACGATGATTCACCAAATTAAGGTAGTTAAGGGGAAAGGAGCAGTAGATGACTGCAGATACTAAAAGATGAATGAAGTGGTAGAAGTCTATAGAAATTATTTTCTGAACGCTACAATCTTTCATGGAAGTATGAAGCAAAGTTATTAGATAAGAATGAAGAAGGGAGAGGAGATATTGAAAATGTAAAAGGAAAAAAAAAGAAAGTCTGGAAAATAATCAGGCATATTGACAAACTGATGGATTAGAAAGAGTACAGTATGGGGTGCCTGGGTGGCTCAGTGGGTTAAAGCCTCTGCCTTCGGCTCAGGTCATGATCCCAGGGTCCTGGGATGGAGCCCCTCATCGGGCTCTCTGCTCAGCAGGGAGCCTGCTTCCTCCTCTCTCTGCCTGCCTCTCTGCCTACTTGTGATCTCTGTCTGTCAAACAAATAAATAAAATTAAAAAAAAAAAAGAAAGAGTACAGTATGATTTCCTTCCACAATAAGGGTTCGCAGAAGATAGTCTTAATTAATTTAAATGCTTCTATTCATTGTGGTTTTTTAAGGTTTTCCTCCAGCTAAATTCAGGTGAGGAATAGGTAGAGAGTGGAATTCACTAAGACTATGGTTTTGCCAATTACACAAGTGTTTCATCATCTGGCTCCCTCTTTCTCCCCCACCCCAGATTTACCATTTAAATTTTAAGCACTTACTTTGCATCCAGGGAGGTGGAGCCCTATAGGTAGCATTACCAGAACCTTCTGCAGATGACTGAAATGTGGGGCTGTAGGGGCCAAGGGAAGGCCACCTTGAAATATGCCACTTTTGCATAGAGATTATTTTGAGCTGAAAATAATTAAATACCAAAGGACTCAGGATGAATTTTCACCTTCCCACTTACAGCCAAAAAGTAATTTAGATAGAGGACCTGCTCCAGAAAGACAGTTACCATCACAGATAGCTACATTATAATATGAACTAGGGGTGGTATACAGGAAGGAATTTACCCCAGTCTGTTTGTTAAAATTCCTCTCTATGTTCTATTGTCTCAGTATGGCATGACAAACTCTTTCTTTTATTTTTTTTATAAACATTTGTTCTCCCCATCATCCTATGAATTGTCTTCCACCTATTAATGTCCCAGAAACCCATTCTCTTCTCCTTAGCTCAGGATGGCATATAAGCCGCCATTGTCTGACCATTGGGAAGCCTCTTGTATCTTTATGGGAGAGAAAGAAATTAGCTATATAATTAAATTTTATTTTTTCCTGTTAATTTGTCTCATATCCATTTAACTCTTAGTCCAGCTAGAAGAGACTTAAAGGCCATATACATTTTTTTCCTCCCCATCAAGCTTCACACAATGGAAGAATCTGGTAGGAAATTGGAGGGTTGGAGGGAAAAAAAGTTAAAGCTATTTATTTTCATGTCCTGTTTGCTCTGGAAGTTCCTTCTTGGCAGTAATAGATTTTGAATTTGAAAAGGATTTTTGAGGGGCGCCTGGGTGGCTCAGTGGGTTAAACTGCTGCCTTCGGCTCAGGTCATGATCTCAGGGTCCTGGAATCGAGTCCCGCATCGGGCTCTCTGCTCAGCAGGGAGCCTGCTTCCCTCTCTCTCTCTCTGCCTGCCTCTCCATCTACTTGTGATTTCTCTCTGTCAAATAAATACATAAAATTAAAAAAAAAGAAAAGGATTTTTGAGAGTAGAGATTACATTTCATTATTATAAAAATGAGATAATTGAGGCCCAAATTGGTTTGTTTCGTAGTCTTTAGATTTTATTGATTTTTTTTTTTTTTATTTAACAAATTTCTCAAACCAGGCAAATGACAGAACCAGGACTAGAATTGTGTTTTCTGATTCTTGATTCAAAGGTGTGTGTGTGTGTGTGTGTGTGTGTGTGTAGTTGTATTTAAGGCTGATCTGTGTCCTCACTAAAGGACAGAGATATGTTATATTAGTTGTAATTTTAGAATAATCCAATAGTCATAGCAAGGCACCTTCAACTTAAAAAAAAAAAAAAAAAAGAGCTGTTCAGGGCTAACTCAGTTTATTTTTGGCCCTTTTAAACAATAGATTCACTCTCAATATTTTCACAGTAAGGGTTTATTTATTTGAGAGAGAAAGAGAGAGCACAAGCATGGGGGAAGAATAGAGGGAGATGCTGACACCCCACCAAGTAGGGATCCCCATGTGGGACTCCTGAGCTGAAGGAAGATGCTTAAATGACTAAGCCCCAGGTGCTCCTCCCCAAGTGCCAGAATCTTGATTTCGGCTCTGGTTATAATCTGGGAATAGTGAGGCCATGCTCCATGTCAGGTTCCATGCTCAGCATGGAGTCTGCTTAAGATTCTCTCTCTCCCTCTGCTTTTGCGCCTCTCTCTTTCTCTCTCAAAATAAATAAGTAAAATCTTTAAAAAATAAAATAATAATAATAATAATAATAATAATAATAAACCTTGGGGACTGTGCTACATTCACAGCTTACTTTCATTGGATGTTTATTTTTCTTTCTCCTCAGGTTTCAGGAGAACAATTGAATTTTATGTATAGATTGGATTTTATGTATAAATTATTTACCTCAGGAAAAAAAAAAAAGAGCATGTTCAAGCAGACCAAAGAAATAAATATTGTCTGATGAAACCTTACTACCAACTGCTCATTCAATGTCCACATGATGTCTTGTGAAAATAAAAATGATTTTATAAGCTAGTTTATATATTGCTGTATTTCTTCTATCCTTTGCTGCCAAACTATGCAAAGGACTGAAATAAATGCACATTAGCAGAAGACAAAATGTAAATGAACCTAATTTGAAACTAGAAGAAACAAAATTGTAGAAAGCTAATTGCTTTGTTTATTTAGAGGGATTGGAATAGTACTTCTTGCTCAAAGGCACACCATAACTTGAAACTTTATATATATATATATATATATATATATATATATATATATATATATGTATATATATTTTAAATCTGTACACTAGAATTTTAATACAAGGGGTAGGAAGATTTGGGTGCTTTTAAGGGCATTCTGGCTTGCTAACTAAACATCAAGGATTCACAATGTGGGTATTTCTCTGGTGAATTTATCACAGTTTAGGGTTTGAATTGCAATTTTTCAGGCACTGCGTTGGTTATTTTGCATTTATTCAGAGTTGATAAGACCAAAGAAAAATGAAAGAACAGCTTTCTCTAGAAAAATTATATTATACATATATAATTTATTTATCAGCTCAAAATTCATGCTCTAGGACCCTAACCCCCAAACTTCAGAATCTGACTATCTTGGAGATAAAAAGTCTTTAAAGAGGAGAACAAATTAGAATAAGGCTGTTAGAGTTGGTTCCTAATCCAACTGGACTGGTTTACTTATAAAAAGCAGATACTTCATGACATCTGGATGGCTCGGTTGGCTGAGCCCTGGACTCTTACTTTCAGTTCAGGTCATGATCTCACCTGTCCTGGGATTGATCCCTGTCTTAGATTTGGTGCTGAGCACAGGGTCTGCTTGAGATTCTCTCTCTCTCCTTCTGCTCTACTCCCTTCATGTTCTCTCTCTCCCTAAAATAAATAAATTAATTAAAAAAAAAAAAAAAAGAAGAAAAAGAAAAGACTTCAGGGGGTGCGTGCATGGAGAAAGGCTGTGTGAGGACACCATTAGAAGCCAGTCTTCTGGTTGCCAAGAAAAGAAGTCTCAGAAGAAAACAAACCTGTTGACGCTTTGATCTTGGGTTTCTAACTTCCAGAACTAAGAGAAAATCAATTTTTGTAGTTTAAACCATACAGTGTGTGGTATTTTGTCATGCAACCTTAGAGAATTGTGCAGGTATTAATTATTACAGAATGAGGTATATAAACATGAAATAGACCAAATCTCATGTCTTCTGATCAGCATTTTTCTTCATAAAATAAACTAACACAGCCAGTATGTTAATAAGCAGAAAAGAGACACTCGTTTATATAGTTCAATAATTAAGATTTTCACACCAGGAAAGCCCAGTTTGGGATTCACAAATCCAGGTCCAATAATTTATGCAAACCAGAATAATCTTTGGAGAAATAAAAATATTGAAGATCTTAGAACATATTTTCTTATTAAATGTACTCAAATTGTATTACTGTATGATACCTTAATATTGCTTTGGCTTTTTATTTTGTGTGTATGTTTTTGTGGCCTTGGGTTTGGAAGTACACAAAAACAAACTATGGTAGATCTCCTGATACTTTCAATAGGCAAAATAAGAAGAGGAAATCTCGGTGATTTCCCCATTATTTAATTCTTTCTTATCTACCAGGATTTCACTTGGATCTAGTTTTCTCATGTAACACATATTCAACACTAACAGTAATTATTTAAGTCTTTTTAAATTTTCTTGCTCTTTAATTTGAAACTTGTAAAATTTATCTTAAATATTTCTACTGTAATTAATTTCCTTTTTCCAAGCATGAATATCAAGGAAATACTAATAACAAAAGACCTTTTATTGAGACGTGTCTTTTATAATAGGGGACTCCTTTCACAGGTGTGCATCTCATTGTTTCTAAGCGTATCACAGTATAACTCTTGGCTGTGAGATGTTCTCCATTTTAGAAGGCGATAAGGGGGAGATGGATTTTGAGGGCCATAGACAGCCAATGGGCAGACTGAATCAACCGATTCATGAATTCAATAGCCTGTATAAACATGTCTTATTATGCCTAATCTCCTCAGGACAGACATTCTTCCTCATTGGACTTGTTGATTTGTTTGCCTGGGTTAAACTCTCCCATCAAAAGTGTCCTTCTGGATGCACCTTGCTTTATATCCCAAAGTGGCTTTCTTCTATTCTTCAGTTCTGATAAGCTCTCCTTCCCCACCTCTTAGTGTTGTTATTTTCTACCTTTACCTATGTAAATGTGTTTAGTCACGTTAAAGTCAAATATTACAGGGCGAAGAGGTTACTCTGCCTTGTTAACTTTAAGTGTCATTATTGCTACTGAGACTCAATGTGTTGAGTAACATGACCTGTCATAAGACAAAGTGTGAAGACCACTGATACACTGTGAAGTGTATAAGATTTTACCTACTTGCAATCTAACAAGTTAGCCTACGGTTTTAAGGGTGTTGCAGAATATAGACTGAGAAGAGTTTACTCATGACAGCAATAGTGTTAGCCAGGAGGATATCAGCACTTTTATTTTTATTTTTTGCATTTGTTCTTCAGTTTCTAGTTTCTACAGGGTTATACAAGAGGGCCAGGAGAGACCTGCATATGTCATGGGTTTGTTAAAGGAGAAGAATTCTAAGTGTAGGGGACCAGAATGTTTTGTAATGGTCATTAAGCATACCTGCCTTTTGTTCTAAAAGCAATTGTTATATCTTTCAAGACTATTTGCAATACAAACATCCATGAAAAGATAATCCATATGAAAGAGTAGTTAGAGCCATGCCCCAAAGACTTGCAGATATGTTAGACATCTGTGGGTAAGTATATCCACCAATAAAAGAGATGACCTCGCCCCCTCCCAAACTAGACATTTTGACAGAGTTACTGGGAAATGGATGGGAAAAACTCCTATGATATCAAGGTCCAAATAAGTTAAATGCATATTTCTTTTTTTTAATTATTTTTTTATTTTTGTATAAACATATAATGTATTTTTATCCCCAGGGGCACAGGTCTGTGAATCGCTAGGTTTACACACTTCACAGCACTCACCATAGCACCTACCCTCCCCAATGTCCATACCCCCAACCCCCTCTCCCAATCCCCCTCTCCACAGCAACCCTCAGTTTGTTTTGTGAGATTAAGAGTCACTTATGGTTTGTCTCCCTTCCAATCCCGTCTTGTTTCATTTATTCTTTTCCTACCTCCCAAACCCCCCAATTTGAACCTCCAATTCCTCATATCAGGGAGATCATATGATAGTTGTCTTTCTCTGATTGAATTATTTCGTGTTCACAATAGCCAAACTATGGAAAGAACCTAGATGTCCATCAACAGATGAATGGATAAAGACTATGTGGTATATATAAACAATGGAATACTATGCAGCCATCAAAAGAAATGAAATCTTGCCATTTGCAACGACGTGGATGGAACTAGAAGGTCTTATGCTTAGTGAAATACATATTTTTTTAAGATTTATGATATGTTGTTTCATCTTAAAGTACAGAAGGAAACTCTCTCTTCAGGAAAAGAAAAGGAACCAACAAAATTTACAAAATGTCCAAGGCAATTATTTTTTTCCATAATGGTTGTTCTTAATTAAATGTAAAAATATATTATCTTGTACATAGTATAATTTGCATCTATTGTTTTATAGTTCAATGAAATAAGAAGCTAAATAAAATTCTACTAAATAGCTAGATGCAGTATGCATTACATAATAGAATCTACCATTTACATACTGTATAACTGGAAATAAAATATTGAAATGCAAGAACATACTTTCATTTACAATTATAAATGCAAACTAATCCATGCTACTTTACTTGTTGTACCACAATTAAATACCTTACTTGAGGGATGCCTGGGTTGCTCTGTAGGTTAAGTGGCTGCCTTCGGCTCAGGTCATGATCCTTGCGTCCTGGGGATTGTCCCGGGGTCCTGGGGATCATCCCAGAGTCCTGGGATCAAGCTCTTCCACTTTCTCTCTCTGCCTGCTGCTCAGCCTGCTTATGTTCTCTCTCTTGCTCTCTAATAAATAAATAAAATCTTAAAAAAAAAAACTTACTCGGAAAAAAACTTTTTATTTTTATTTTTTAAAGATTATTTATTTATTTATTTGACAGAGAGAGATCACAAGTAGGCAGAGAGGCAGCAGAGAAAGAGGAGAAAGCAGGCTCCCTGCTTGAGCAGAGAGCCGATGCGGGGCTTGATCCCAGGACTCTGAGATCATGACCTGAGCTGAAGGCAGAGGCTTTAACCCACTGAGCCACCCAGGTGCCCCGGAAAAAGACTTTTTAAATTAATTTATAATTTTGAATAGTGGTTCAGCTGATGAAGCAACACTACTTGGGTAAAACGAGGTTACTTCACACATGAGATGGGTAGCACGGGGTCTACCTTATGCACTATTCATTCAGGATTGTGTGACTGTCCATCAAGAGCTGTGAAGGGTCTGGAATTTTTCCTTGCTTGTAAGAGGACATGTTCAATTGCAGCAGTTGCTCTGAGACAAAGGTTTCTGTTAATCATGGTGTCACACACAGACAGTGTGAGCTTCATATTAGCCTTGGTTCCTTTTGCCCCCCATCCCTCCCCCTGCACCGCCAAGCCCCTCACCCTGAAGGAGGGAGGATTAACTCAGCAGGCCTGCGTTGTTCAAACTCTGTACATTCCTAAGGAAAAAAAAAACAAAAAACAAAAAACAAAAAACTATTTTCAGGATCCTTGGTTTCCTGCTGGGAACTGAGTTCTTGGAATGTTCCATTTAAGTGTTTCTGTATGCTTGAGGCCTGGGGACATGCTATACCAGTCTGTCCAGATAATTTGTGCTTAGCAATGTGATTTATGGTGAACATCTGCTTTTTATCGAAGGGCCTTCCATTTGAGTAACTGAGGGTGGTCACCCAGGTACTGTACCCCTCCATGACCAAAGCTCAATTTAAACTCTGTACATCCAAACTCATAGGAATCTCCCTGATTGGTAGCACTTTTCCAGTATTGTCTGTCACACACTGCTCCTGGAAGAACTAGTGTGTTCTCTGTGACTCCACCAGGAGGGGGCAGCCTGATTTCCTCCAGACTGTGCTTAGAAGTTTGGGACTGTTTTCCTTCAGATTTTGCCCCAGGGCTGTTTCTCTTTGTTGATTCTACTCTGTATCTATTAGCTTTAATAAACTATAACCATGAATATAACAACTTCTGAGTCTTGTGAGTCCTAGCAAATCATCAAAGCTGAGGATGATCCTGACACACACCTCGAATCCCAGGCCTACACTACACAGACTGGCCGTGGCCATGTCAGGCACACCATGCGTTTGTCACAGTTGAGGGACACTGAGTTTAAGAGACCATAATATTTTAAAAGAGCCAAAGCAATTCTGTCCAACCATTGCCCTGAAGCAATGCATTGTGTTTATTATCTTGCTCAGGGAACAAATCTAACCTCTGTCCTTGAGGAAATCACTACTTCTTCCAAGGCTGTTTGCTATTCAGATGTCTTTTACAAAGAATAGTCTGGGAAGAAGTTGTTATAACCTGTGACAAACATACCTTAAGGTGATCATAATCCCCTTCTTCTGAGCTGAGCTGGGTCTGTGACTTTCTGCTGACCCATATAATGTGGCAAAAGTAATGGGATATCACTCCTTTCATTTTATCACAACATACACAACACACACACACATACACACACACATACAATGGGTATGTGTGATATATTGTACATCGTATGTTATTTATTAAATGATGCTTTATATGTTCATATCTATCTATTACATATCATGTTATATAATGTATAATTATACATTATATTGTATGTTACATCTTATATACAACATGACATATAAGATAGATAGATAGATAGATAGAGGTAGATATATATATATCCATCTTGACAGCATATGTCAGAGGAAAATCTTTTCTATTAGCCTTGCATGTTATGGATGATCTGTGAAGAAGGCCATGGAGTGAGTAGCTATTGTTGTCATGAGGAGAACCTCCAAACTACATCAAGAAGCTGGGGCCCTCAGATATGGCTACAAATAAAGGAAATCTGTAAACAGCCGGAATGAGCCAGGAAGCAGAATTATTCCTAGCTGATTTCCCAGGAGAGTGGTGCATGGCCAAACTTGAGGGCAGTTTTTGAAACCCTGAGCAGAAGACTCAGATAAATTGTGTCTGGGTTTCTGATCCATAGGAAATTAGTGGTAATAAATGTATGCTTTTTTTGAGCTGCAAATCTTGCTGTAACCACATCAAAAAATTAATAACACCATGTTTTTGTCAGAAGAGATGGAGAAGTGCCAGAGTCCCGTGAAGACTTCTTTCCCAACTTTTTACTGAGGCACTCCCTGAATATACTCCAAAATACATCATGTCGAAGTAAGTGACCTTCCCAGTTAAATAACGAACCATTAAATCCAACAAGATAATTGAAAAGAGGCCCCTGAGAGTATATTTATTTCTCTTTCTTTTCATCCACACGAATATTGTAACACCCATCTTTATTTTGTAGGTGTTATGATAGTACATAATATAAAGGTGAATGAAATATGGATAATGCCTTAAAGAGTTTTCAGTCAAGTGTCAAGGGTAAATACTGGCTCACAATTCAATTGTCACTTTCTTTGCTGGGAAATAATCTCAGCTCTACATCCAGCTAATAATATACCCTCTATATACAATTCTATAATGTGTCCAATTCAAAGTGTTTTTTTTTTCCAGAAAATATGATGTACTGAATACACATAAAGTGAAACACCCTGTTTTTCTTAGCATTCAAATTTTCACTACTCTTCCACCCCATCCCCATAATAAAAGAACATATTGAAGGTG
Source organism: Mustela erminea (assembly GCF_009829155.1). NCBI lineage: Eukaryota > Metazoa > Chordata > Mammalia > Carnivora > Mustelidae > Mustela > Mustela erminea. The sequence continues at coordinate 123,513,544 of NC_045615.1, read as the reverse complement.
ATATCAGCCTTAAGATACTTAGGATACAGAGCATAATCAATTGAAAGCTTTCCTAGAATCCTGGGTTTTGCCAGTAACTATACAACTTTTGTTTTGCTCCAAGGCATATGCAAGCAGAAAGACAGTACTGAATTATTTAGGAAGGAAGAGTAACTTCAGATGCTATTTACGGACAGGGAAAGAGTAAGGTAGAAGGTAATGCAGTGATGTAGCTAGTGGTCAGAGACCATCATTTGAGAAAGAACAGAAATTATTTATCTGTTTATGTATCTATTTAAATACCTATTATAAATACTGTGCTATCACCTGATGTACAAAGAAAATAATTTTCCTGCAATTCCTTGACATTTCAATAGGATTTATAATTCTGAGTCTTATCTTTTAAGGTTGTTTTCTAGTCATCTAATCTTAACAAGAATAGATTACTTAATAAGAATTCCTTCCCCAAGTATAGATTGAAAAAGAAAGAAAGAAAGAAAGAAAGAAAGAAAGAAAGAAAGAAAGAGAAAGAAAATGCAACAGTTGCATGGGAGCCCAGCTACACTTGAATTACAGTTTTAATGAAATTGTAAATTTACATGCCTATATCTTATCAGATAAGCCATAAACTACTTTGAAATTCTTTAGGATAATATGTGCACATGTTATTTATGTTTGTATGTGCTGCACTTAAGTCTACACCATTGTATCTTGGCAAAGCATATAACAACTTGCCTGATTTTTTTTTTAATAAATATATAGACGAGGACTTCAATAGAAGTTGGCAGACAACAACTGCCAATAGAAGTATTATGGCTAGAGGCTAAATGAAGGCTAATTTTCCTTTATACCCACTGACTTCCATGGGTTTTCTTTTGTTTTTCCAAATCTTGATTATAAATATTTAATACATTGAGTGATTTAGCTATCATGTTTTATTAAGTATAATTAATTTCACAAAGAGTAAGTCGAAATCAGATGCCTGCTATCTTGCCAAATATTAAAATATCATTTTGATTCATTTAAAGCAAGCATATTATCACATGGCAGAAAGTAAAATAATTAATAAGATACTGAAGTCTGGTATTAGTATTAAAGCACGTAAGAGTCAACAAAAATGTATCCAAGAAATCAAGTCATCTGTTAGTGATATGATTAAATTATTCAATTTTGAAAATCCTAGGTGTGTGAAATATAATTTTTCAGAAACTGATCATAAATTTAATATTTAACTTTCTTTACATTTGCCATCAAAACAGAGTTGTATTTTATTTAGTTGAAAACAGTGTTTTTCCTCAAAGAAACAGCAAGACATTGTACATGTCAGCACTGAGGTTCCATTATTATGCTCACTCATAGAGATAGAAAATCCAGATTCTTCATTACAGCCATGATATAAAACAATGAAAGATTTATTCTAATTGGGAATTTCTGAATGATGTCTTATTCAATTCTAAGTGTATTAGACATTACCATTTGAGGTTTTAAAAATTGAGTGAACAACATCTAAACATTGTATGCATGCATTATATGCTATATCATAAATTATGAAAAATATATGTTATATGATAAATTAAGCATTAGGTTGTATGCTGCACTATAAATTATAAATAACTTTACAAATATGAATTATATATGTACTTCTCTTTGCTGGTGCTGAATAATTATCACAGATGATTATCACTTTTATATGACATAAATCCATGTAAGATATCTGAAACAAGATTTCAAGTAATAAAACACATTAATCCTGTTTTTGGAAACAGAAGATTTTAAAACAAAGAATTTATATTACATAAATAATTTCTAATAGAGCAGACACAGAAACTAGAAAAATAAAATTTGTAAAACAAAGTACAGGATATTAATTTTTGTGTTAGTCACAACACTTTGTTGCAAATCATCAAAACCCACCAAATCCATTTTTAGTAAAAAAGACAGTTTTTTTAAAGATTTTATTTATTTATTTGACAGACAGAGATCACAAGTAGGCAGAAAAGCAGGGAGAGAGAGAACGTGGAAGCAGTCTCCCTGTTGAGCAGAGAGCCCGATGAAGGGCTCAATCCCAGGACTCTGGGATCATGACCTGAGCTGAAGGCAAAGGCTCTAACCCACTGAGCCACCCAGGAGCCCCAAAAGGCACTTTTATGGAAAGAAAATGGGATTTCAGTCTAATGGAAGCATCAGAACAACTCTAGGAACCTCAGGATAAAGAAGTTTGGACTAGAAAACTCACAGAAAATTAGAACACCAAGATGCTCTGTCTGTGTTTCAATTCCAGGCATTGCATGAATTTCATGCCTGGTTAAGTGATCTACTGAAAAAATCTGCTTCAGAAAAAGGAACAGTAACTTAGTAAATAGCTAGGGAATTGTTCTACTGGGGGTATCAAATTTTGTTTGTTTGTTTTCCTATGTATGTGTACATTCTTTTGCCATTTAGATTTTAAATACATACCAGAATTTACTTTTTCCTGTGGAGATACATGGTCATAATAAACAGTTCCATTTTTCTTTTGAGAAACAAAAATAGGAGTTAAGAGTATTTATACACACTTTAACTAAAATGTTTGAAAAAGTCAGTAAGAACTGAAAATTATTAATGCAGAAAATCTATGGCTAAGGTTAAAATCCCTTTTGGTTTAGCTGATAATCTTTTAGAAGACATGCTACACAATTGTTATAATTTCAAAGACATGGAAAAGTGATATTAACTAGATAAATCCCCTAATTATGCATTTGAGGAAACTGAACCTGATAGAAATGAAATGGTTTGAGCCTGGGCATCTAGCTAGTTAACAGAGAAATTAACATGGGATACATTTGGTTGGTTTTTATAAAAAATATGTATATAAATTATTATATAATTCATAAAATTATATTATAATAATCATATAATATAAATATGTTGTATCTAAGATATATATTTCCCAGACCAAACAAAAACATAAGTATATATACATCCATATATACATACATATACATATTCATATCTTCATCTCTAGCAGTTTTCTTTATATTTCAATATTTCAATTTTCAATATAGTCAGTTATATGGCAAATATGTTCTTTAAAATGTTTAATTTGAAGAGCATTTTGATATATTTACCATTTTCTACCCCTTGCAATTTTGTGTCATTTTTGTCTGTTGGCCTTTATCTATCACCCTTGAGATATCACTTAAGTTAGTGAATAATGAACATTGCTCCTAGGTGAAATACAGCATTAGGTTCCTAGGAGTCTCTGTTCGCATTTTTGTCAACCAATCAACCCATAACCTTGTTTTTTGTATGTTTGAAGACATTTTATTTAATATACTTTGTTAAATTCATTAACATTGAATTAATGACCGAAAGCACTATACTTTGTATCTGAAAAAAGCCTACCTAACACACTCTGTAAGGCACATCACACCCATCTTGCACTTTGGAAACCTTACACTTTTGATACTACACTTGGGTGCCATTTTAAACAGTGAAATCATAGGATGACTGGGTGGCTCAGTTGGTTAAGCAGCTGTACTCTGCTCAGGTCATGATCCCAGGGTCCTTGGATAGAGTCCTGCATTGTGTTCCTTGCTCAGCAGGGAGCCTGCTTCCCTTCTGCATCTGCCTGCCGCTCTCCTGCTTGTGTTCTCTCTCTCTGACAAATAAATAAAATCTTTAAAAAAATGTTTAAAAAATAAATAAACAAACAGTGAAAATCACAACCAAACAAACAAACAAAAACAGCACAGGAGCACCTGCGGGGTTCAGTCAGTTAAGCATCTGACTCTTGGTTTCTGATCAGGTTATAATCTCATGGGTACTAGGATCAAGACCTGCAATGTGAGGGGCTCCGGGCTCAGTAAGAAGCCTGCTTGAAATGCTTGTCCTCTGTCCCTCTCCCAACTCCTGTGCGCAGTTTCTCTCTCTCTCTCAAAATAAATAAATAAATAAGTCTTTTTTAAAAAGCACAATAAAATGCAAAAAATATGGTACTAAATAAGTCATGGGGGGGGGACCTGAAATCTGAGCTGAACAAGGTGACCAAACAACACTTTGTTTTCCACCCGTAGGAAACTTGTATGTTGGGCAACTCAAATTTTTCACAGCTTTGCCTATGTTTGTAAATGACTGTGAAAGCTGAGTACTGATTTTGAGTTACAATAAATTTTAGTGAGTGGATGAATCCATAAATAATGAAAATCAACTGTATATGAATCACATATGTACCCATATTCCCTGTTACAAATATATTCTCTGTTACACTTGTAAATATAGAGTTTATATAGAGTTTATTGACTTTTCATAATATAAAACTTGATGTCATGAGCCATATTCATTAGGGAGATTGCTGATTGAAGAGATATATATTTATATTTATATTTTACTTTAATAGATTTTACCATCCTGGAAATTAATAGGAGCTGTACCTGTTTTAAATTTGTTTATGATTGATTATTTGAATAATATATTTTTACCATTCTTGGAACTTGAAAATCTTCCATCTGTTTATGTAGCTTTTGGATTTTATAGTTCCTATATATTTATTCATATTTTTTAAACATGTTATTCTATTTGACCATTTTTTCCAAATACTTTATAAGAACTCTTGGTATCATATTTTCAGTATTTCTTTGCCCATAATCTGCATAACTGATAATCTTTATATGTTATGGTTATTGACTTTGGTTTTATATATTGTGTCATGCAGTCTATTTTTATTTTTATATAGTGCAAATTCCTGTTATTTTTTTTTTTTATTCTGAAGTATTGGTGTCTGTTTATTCAGGACTGTTATATATATTTTTAGATTTTTTTCTAGATTTTTCTACACTAATGGATTCAAACAAGAAAAAAAAAAAAAAATCCCAGCAGCCTGAACTCTAGCCAAAGGATCAGGAAATGGCAGAACCTTTCAAGTTGGAAAAATTTTATAAAACAACTGGTATAGTACAAGCAAGTAGCATAGAAAAATATCTGGCTCCACTTCTACCCATAATCACAAAGGTCAAATAGAGAACATTTATGGATCATAAGGAAGCAACCTAATTTTTCCATTGGGGTGGTGTCAGGGTTGACTAAGTAAGGAGCCATGACTGTCATTCTTGTCAGTCTGTAAACTCTCCTTTCCTCTTAATTTCCTTCCCCAACCAATATCAGTCAAGACCAAGTAGGGACTATGACATCAATACCCATCCCCAATGGAAGAACAATATACTTTTCAAGAAATGGTACTGTAGCAATTTGACATTCACAGAAGGGGGTGAGGGAGTCACTTAAATTAAGTTTCATACATCATATGAAATTTTAGTCAAAGTGAATCACAACCTTAATGGGATTTTCAAAACTATAAGACATTTAGAAAACAAAACAGAACAAAACAAACAAAAAAAACCAGAAGAAAATCTTTGGGATCTAGAACCAGGCAGGGAATTCTTTGAGTGACTTAAAGGCACAGAACATAAAAGGAAACCGGTAAATTGGACTTACCCTGTGAAAGGCTCTGTTAAAAGGACTGATAAAATTACTTGCAGAAAATACTTGCAAGCCACATATCTGATGAAGGGCAAGTATCTAAAATATCTGAAGAACTAAAAACAAACCCACAACAACAAAACCAAAAACAGTGTTATTAGAAAGTGAACGAAAGTTATGAAGAAATACTTCAATGAAGATAACACACAAATGAAAATTAAAACCATAATGAGGTATCACCACACATCTATTAGAATGACTAAAATTTAAAAAAATAGTGACATCATCAAATGTTACGGTAGGAAAAACAAATATATTACTGGTGGAATTTAAAATGGATAGACATTCTGGAAAATACTTGGGCTGTTTTTTTTTTTTTTTTTTTTAAACAACAATGTATGATATATACCCACACACAAAATATGTAAGTACCATGCGTCTTTAAACTACAACTTTGGTCATTTAAAACAGATACATAAAATTTTATGTTCACACAAAAACCTGGGGTGTGCCTGGGTGGCTCAGTTGGTTAAGCCCCCAGCTCTTGATTTTGGCTCAGTTCATGACCTTAAGATCCTAGAGTGAAGTCCTGTTTTGGGCTCGGTGCTCAGCAGGGAGTCCGCTTAAGGTTTTTTTTTTTTTTTCTTTCTCTGTGCCCCTACCCTGCTTACTTGTGTTCTCTATCTCTCTCAAAAAAAAAAAAAAAAAAAAAAAAATCTTTAAAGAAAAACAAAACAAAGCAAAACAACAAAGAAAAAAAAAAAACAAAAAACAAAAAACCATACACGAAAGCCATAGCAGTTTTATACATGATAGCCAAAAAGAAGAAAATCTAGTTCTTCTTTAGCAGATGCAGGGTTTAGTAAAGAAATTTCTTCCATTGCTAACCTGTAGTTTAATCACAATACCTGTCTGGCATAATTCAATTATTCTTAAGGATCATAGGCTGCTGGGTGCTTCTCATATTACTTTCCCCTTTTTTTATGATATTAATGAAAGTTATTATTATGATATCATGTCTCTTCTCTAGTATTGTGTATTTTGTATTTTGTGTGTGTGTGTGTGTGTGTGTGTGTGTGTGTGTGTGTGTGTAAGGAGAAAGGAAAAATAAGAATTTATTCTAGAACGGTTAAAGGAGAAAAAGTTATATAAAATAATCCATGGGCAACCAAATATTTTCTTTTTCTTCTACAGCCAAAGGAGAATCATAGAAGGTTTTTGAGCAGGACGATGACATGATCAGAACTGACCTTTTGGAAGATTTATTTAGAAGCAGTACATACTAGATATGAGTAGTAAGAGCCTGGAGGTCGTCTATGAGCTAACTGATCTTCAAGGCTTGTCAGTTATATGTCTTAATTTCAAGCTTTCCTCAATAAATAGTTAATGATTACTTGATATACTACATTTTGTGAGATAAATTTAGACAGTAATGTGCATCTAAGAACGGTGCTAAAATCTCTTAGGATAATATGGTAGTTTCCCTTTATGTTGCTTTCAAATTGATTATCTAGTGCTTGAACTTCCATAACTTCACAAAATATATATAATATATAGCATTCTTATTTTTGTTTGCCTCACCATATGTTTAATAAGACCTTTTTTTTAAAGTTCTTAATTTTTTTTTTAGGATGAAATAGCTCTCTGCAATTTTATAATTTGGAATTTTGTAGAATTTATATTCATTCTAACCATATTTTTCTAATTTTATTTTATTTTATTTTATTTTTAAGATTTTATTTATTTATTTGACAGACAGAGATCACAAGCAGGCAGAGAGGCAGGCAGAGAGAGAGGGGAGGAAGCAGGCTCCTGCGGAGCAGAGAGCCCGATGTGGGGTTCGATCCCAGGACCCTGGGATCATGACCTGAGCCGAAGGCAGAGGCTTTAACCCACTGAGCCACCCAGGCGCCCCATTTTCTAATTTTATAAATGGCAATAATTCCTTTCAAACTTCCTTTTAATTGGGAAAATTATTATCATATTTTTTTCTTCCACAGGTAATACAATTTTATCTTGGAACGAACATGTGCTCTGGTGTCTGTCCTATTTATCGATACCTGCTTCACAAAATATCAGAAACTTAGTGGTATAAATGCCATTTTATTACAGTTCAGATCTGGGAGAGCTAGAAATTCAGGCAGAGCTCAGTTGCATGATTTTTTCGTTTACACGACATTCATGGAGTCCTTGTGTTGCACACAGCTGAAGACTGGGCTACTCTGTATGTTACTTTGTAGAGATTGGGTGAAACTGGTAACATTTAGGTGTTTCTTCTCCTTAGGTCTCAGAAATTCTCTAAATGGTCTCTCTAGCAGAATAACTGGAATTTTAAAATAATGGCTCACATATCCAAAAACAAGTGTTCTACAAGCAGGAAATGACAGTGATGAGATTGACAGTTCAAGTCAATCTCTTGAAATCTGGAACCAGAAAATGGGAGACTGTCACATTCAATGGTCAAGAAGTCAAAGACCCCAGATTATGTGGGAAAGAACATGGGTTTCACATTGCAACAGGAAACATAACAAAATGTGTGTGGTATGTTGAGAGTACCAGTGTCACAACTGATTATCAGCATTTTCAACAGCTAACTACCTTTGACATTGAGCATACAACTCATACAACATAATTTCTCAGATTTTAGTTTTTCTTTTACTTTTTTTTTTAACAGTTTTTTATATTTATTTATTTATTTATTTATTTATTTATTTATTTATTTGACAGAGAGAAAGAATGAGCACAAGTAGGGGGAGAAGCAGGCAGACGGAGAGGGAGAAGCAAGCTCCTCACTGAGTGGGGAGCCCAATGCAGGGTTTAATCCTAGGACACTAGGATCATGACCTGAGCCATAAGCAGAAGCTTAACAACTAGGCCTGTTTTTAGTTTCTTAATCATAAAAGTATATAATTTATCATCACATTGAGTTTTGGCCAACGTTAATGAAAATGTTATCTATAAAAACAGGCTACTACTTTTCCCATGATAATGTTTATCACATCTGAATTTTCTTTCTTTTATCTTCACTCTATCCTTACACAGACTATCTTACATCAGTGCTTCTATTTGCCTTTTCTGGACATCTACAAGTATAGAAAAAGTTGATGTTATTAATAGAAATAGTTTTATTTTTTCTTGTGTTAATCAACTATTATATTGTAAGCAGACATCAGCCCAATGATGATTGCAATATGGAAATCCATGAAAAATATGAACAAACATAATTTAAAATAAAATGAAAATATAATTATCTACACTGATATTAAGAAGCAGTTAGAATGCTTAAGGTTTTTCTCCACGTGCAGTAAACCTAGTTATGGGACAAAGCAATTGCTTTTAAGTAATGGAAAATTGAATTATCTGTCATGGCCTCAGGAATGCAAATACCAATGGCAATTAGACATTATCTAAGTTCAACTTATTAAAATCTATTTAATGCACAGAAATCAAATAGGTCCATAGAAGATATAAACCACACAGAAGTATCTTAAATCAAGTTGAAATGCATATCATATCTCTTCTTCTAAAACAGGCAATGTGCCTTTAAATGTATTAATACTAGTTGACATGGGGATTTAAAAGTTCATGTAATACAATGACTTGAGATGAGAGCTGTTATATTCTCTGGTATAGTCTTCCTAACAAGCTTAGAGGAAATTAAATTTACAAGACAAGCTTTCCGTCTGTGAGTTTATCATTCTGCTATACAATTAAGATTGCAGATATCGTCTCTCTTCTTATTAAATCCTGTAAATGTGCCTAGAGGCTATTGCAAAGGGAATATCCACAAAATGAGATCAAGAAATACATAAATAAGAAATGTGAGTTTAGTATTCATTACTCATGATTTCCAGAGTGTGCATGGAGAATGAACAGAACATTTATATTCATTCGACTTTACTAATATTGACCTAGCAGAATGTTTTCCGTACAACATTGTGATGTCAGGGACTATTGGTAAAAAGGAACTTCTAGATCACTAGCTCAAGACAGCTCCTTTGACAGATGAAAAACAAACAGATAAATAAAAACAAGCAAGCAAGCAAACAGATTATCTAGGCCCAGAAAAAGAAAACGATCTTCTGAAAATTTAAAGACCTAGTAAATGACAGAGCTGAAACATGAATCTGAGAATATAACTCCCAAGTTTAGAATTCTCTTTACTAATTCATTGCTAACACCTATTCTGAAATGTAATTGATGAAGACCCTTACAACAAACATCCCAAGATTATAAACTGCCTTTAATCCACTTGGAGGACCAAGCTGATAATATGACAGCTTGCATTTTCATGCGATCTAAGGTTTCTACACATACTAAATATATTACTAAATATGGTAAATGTATATAACTATATTTTATCCCGACAATTTGCAATGATAGAATTGCATTACTTCAAAAGCAATTTATCTTCTGGTCCTGAAAAAGGAAATTAGAATTCAGCATTCAGATACTTTAATGTAACATCCAACCAAAACAAGATTGAAAAGCCAACAATAATCTCAGAATGCCCAGAGCCTTGAAATGTAATAAGAAGCATACTTTTCAGAAAATTTTTATGAAAGTGATCCATATGATATTTTAACATGTTGTGATTAAATACACAGGATTATTAGTAAGACAAACTTGAATTATAACACCTTGTAAATAAGACTAACAAAATGATACTAAACAATTACTTAGCCTGGTTAGTTAATCCTTCATCTCATCATCTGCTTGATGAGATTATATGTCTAGTGTTATGTCTGAGCCTTCGGCTCAAGTCATGATTCTGGACTCCTGGGATGGAGTCCCACATCGGGCTCCCCTACTCTGCGGAGAGCCTGCTTCTTCTTCTTCCTCTGCGGCCACTTCCCCTGCTTGTGCTCTCTCTCTCTCTGTGTCAAAGAAATAAATGAAATCTTAAAGAAAAAAAAGAGTGAGCTTGAAATTGATTGCTCAGTGATAAGCACTCACTAAATTTTAAGCAGACAGCTTGTTATAATGATTTAGAATTTGATTTGGGTTTAGTAAATGGGGATTTGAATCTTGTCTTTATCACACTGGAGAGGGATACAACCTCAGGAGAAAATATAATTCATTGAGTTTGTTTCATTGTGGGCATAATAGGGATAATTGTACATATCTCTTTTGGTTTTTATAAGGATTAAAAATGGACTTCTCATTTTAAAATGGAATCAAAAAGTTGTTACAAACCAAAATAATTCAGCAAATGGGAGACATCTCTGAATAAGACTCTCAACATGCTTTATGGACATTTAAGTTCTATTTAATTATTATTCTTTCTCACAAATATAGTTTCTTCCATAAGGAATTAAGCATTTATCCTATCAAAGGTATAATTGTATCCCTGTGTTGATAAAGGAAATTTTTAAAATTTAATGTTTTTAAGTCCTGTTCCTGGGGTCCCAGGAAAGTTGCAGTTTAATATTGACCAAGGTCAAAATGAATCAGCAAAACCTCAAAGCATGGGCTCTATTTCCACTCAGAGTATACATTGTATGTCTGTTTAGTTCAAAAAAGAAAGGAAAAAAAAAAGCAACGAAAAAGGAGCATTTCAAACATTAAGAAAAACAAATAAACAAAAAATCCTCCTGGTTTCCATAAGATTAAAGTCATAGTGGCCTTGCTCATACATGCTAAAAACATAAGATAAATTCTGTAACTTTCTAGGATGTCTTTTGTCATGATGATTTGTAATTCTTTATGTAAAAAAACATACATGCACCAAATGTTCCTTCTCCGGAGCACTCTCCTCTTTGTGAAGACTGTGTATCTCAGCCAGCTGTCTTGGACTCAAATAAACTCTTTTCCTCTCTCTTTAAAATTTTTAAAAAAGGTTTGTTCATTTTGCATCTAGAATGTTACTACTTATAATTTGGATATACAAATAAGTGTAGAATTTGCAGCCATATTCAAAATAAGTATGTAAATACACATTCATCTTATATAGGAAAATGAATATCCTGGTTAAAGCAGCATATCTTTTCTAAACACCACTCATTATAATTATAGTTTATTTATAGAGAACATTATGATGTTTATATTATTAAAACAAAAAAATGCTGATTTTTTGCATTAAATATAGAAGTGAATGTAATTTGTAGAAAGAAAAGAAATGGGAACTTCGAAAATCTTGTGAAATTTTAAAACTATATGAAATTATAGGACATTAGTATAGGGTAGAATATATTCAGCTCTATTTGGCCTCCTGAAATTGTGATGAACATAACTCAGATGCAGGAAACAGTTATTCATTCAGCAAACATGAATCAATGCCAATTATGTTCCAGGCTGTTTTCCCAATACAGGTTTCCCCCACTCTCTGAAAGTAGAGCATTCCTATGAAATCTTTTGTAAGCTAGAAATAGAGTAAAGTGAAGAAGCAATTATCATCAATTTATATGGAAACATTTTTGAACATTCCCAGACTCAAAACAAAAACAAAAACAAAAAACCCTAACCCTCTTACACTTTCCTAATACCTTAGGACACATCTTGCTAATGGATGTACATAATCATCAAGACAAAGCATAGATGCTCACAGACACAGTTCAAGACACACAGACACAGGGGCTTGATGCTGAGATGCTGATGGTAGTTCCCAGGAAAGGAGCTGGGTGGGGCAGCTCCAGCTTCTCAGGACGTGTGCTGCCCCTAAAACAGATTGCAGCAAAACAAACGCTATATGTTATTTTTGCTTTTTTGCCTTTTCATTTTAATATAAATGTAAAATTCCTCTTTGCATTTCCTTCAGTTAGTGAAAATAGCTATTAATCTGGGTCTTTGGTAAAATGCAAAGTGGCCTGATGGGAACTTCCAAAAAGCAGGGGATTCCTGGACCAAAAACAAGAATGAGTAAGATACAGTGCCTGTCCTGCACTCCCTTACAGATTTGTGAAGGAAATCGATATAGAAGCATATGTGAAGGGAGCAGAAAGAAGGGACAAATGTCATGTGAAAGGCTCTTCTGAGTTTACTTTATCAACTTTGCTTAAGGAAGCAGGACGGAAGTCTGATTTTACAATAACAATGACTTCGTGATATTAGTCATTTGGTAGTGAGATTATTCCTGAACACAACAACTGGACAGAGAAGATAATTTTATTCAAGGAAAACTGGAGTCTAGAAAGACCCTACACAGGTAATCAGTATTTCATCTTTGTCTCTGAGCTCTCCTCTGCCAGTGGTGTGGCCAGGCTGAGTAGAGAAGTATCTGGACTGGAAATGTATACATATCTTATGTTAGGTATGAAGAGCCCTTCCCAGTGCCTTTCCCATAAATACTCCATAGGCTGTGATGGTAATAATTATTCTCTATGTCTTGAATTATTATTTTTTTTTGCTTTGAATTAAAATAGCTGACCTACCAAATTAATGGGACTGTCAAGAAGATTAACTAATTTCTGTATGCTATGGTAATAACATATTTTCCCTTGTATTGTATTCAAATAAAGGGAATATTGGAAAGTTAATTTTCTCCATTTTAAATATGAAGATATTAAGACTAAGAAAAGTTCAACTTCTCCTTTGAAGTACTATATCTATTTATATATCTGACATAAAAGAGTTGAAACCATATTTTTTATTCTGGTGCTTTTTGTCAGCAGCATGTTGGAAAGTGATTAATAAAGTTTACATATCCTTTTTCTTTATGGTGGTTTATTCATCCTTTCATCCAAGATTTATTTTTTAAATTAACTTATTTATTTTAGACCAGGAGAGAAGCAGGGAGAGCAGGAGGAGGGAAAGAGGAAGAGAGAGAATCTTAAGCAGACTCCCCACTGAGCTCAGAGCCCAACACGAGGCTCAATCTCACTTCCCAGATCATGATCTGATCCGAAACCAAGAGTCAGATGCTTAACTGATGGAGTCACCCAGGTGCCCCTCATCCAAGTTTTACTGAGAATCCAAGCTCTCGAATTAAGTGTCAAGAGAAGAGAATAAAAGAAAAAAAAAATCCCTGCACCCCAGTTAATTTCATCGTAATTGGGGATAGAGGGTATAGATGACCGACAACTCAAATAAAATGTATAGAAAGTTAAGTAGTGAAGGGGGCCTGGATAGCTCAGTAGGTTAAATCTCCAACTCTTGGTAGCAGCTGAGGTCATGTTTTAGGGGTCAAAACATTGAACCTGGCATTGAGCTCCATGCTTGGCATAGAGTCTGCTTGGGATTCTCTTTCTCCTTCTACCACTGACCCTCCTTGTGCACTCTCTCTCTCTCTAAAGTAAATATATTTTTTTCTTTTTTAAGTTTAAAATGAAGGTTTAGCCTTGGCTGATTTTCATTCATAGGAACAGATTGGTTTTGTAGGGATATGAGCACAAGTGTAATTGGGTGGATGTTCTTTTCCAGTTATTTTAATTTCTTCATTAAACTAGGAAATACAGTCACCAGGTGAAAGTAGAGAAAAAGAATGAGGTGTTGAATAGTTGGGGAGAGGAGAGAAATGGCTTAAGATTTTGGAGGAATTAATGCACTACAGCCCAGGATATGCTTACCAAGCAATATTAACAGCCTGTTTGAGATAAATAAACATGAATACACAGTGAGAATGGTTGTAGGAGGAAGTTTAGGTACAGAGTTCGATTTAAACAGAGTTGGAGTTTGGCCGTATGAATATAGGAAAATTTGAGAGAGGCCCAGGAGTTGATTTTACATACAAAGGAGAAATTGAAGTGCATGACTATGGAACTTAAATATAATTTTAATCAATTTTTCAATAGCATTTACTGATTCCCTTTAATGTATCCAGTACTGTGTCCTAGTGGAGACCTAAGAATATACAAACGTCAAATATTCAGGCAAAACTTGTTCAGTGCTTAGAAAACTAATTTCTAGTGGTCAATCATATTATATATGTATATTTATAAATTACAAGATATTAGTATAGGAGTATTCAGCTCTATAGGAATTCCTGAAATTGTGATGAGCATAATTCAGATGCTAATAACACTTATTCATCCATTCAGTAAACCAAAAAATAACAGATTTTTGAGTCAAGAATATAAGAGAATATTTAATTAAATAAAATCATAATTAAAATGTTAGATAACTACCACAAATGAGTTAAACACAATTTCATAAAGTCTGATAGAGAACTGCAATGAAAACATTCTAGTACTCTAGACATTATATTGTGCTTTATAATATGAGGAATTCTACATAGCTCTGTGATGGCTTCATTCACTCCTTCATTCCACAGTTACTGATTTTCTATTTTTTGTAAGCCGTTGGTCTTTTCTGTTACTTGTCCAACAAATAAACTACCACAAACTTAGTCATTTAAAACAAAAGAAGTTTATTATCTTACAGTCTTGATTATCAGAAGCCCAAAATAGTCTCATCAACTACCAAGGTGTCATTAGGCCTGATTTTTATTTATTTATTTATTTTTCCCATAGAAACTTCAGGAAAGAATATGTTTTCTTGTCTTTTTCAGCTTCTAAAAGCCACCTTCATATTGTGGCCTCTTTACTATATCTCTAAAGCCAGCAATATCATATATTTCTGGCCTTTTTTCAGGAGTCACATCTCTTTCTCACTGACCACAACCTGAAATGGTTGTCTACTTTTCAGGACACATGTGATTAGAAGGGGCAAACCTGCGTAATCTCCCATCTCAATGCCATTCACATCAGCAAAGTTCCTCTATCCATGCAAGGTAAGATAGTTCTACATTTCTGTGGTTAGAATGTGAACATCTGGGGACAAGCATTTTTCTGACTGCTGTAGCAATGGATACATTGTTCTGCCTCAATGGAGGTTACATTGGAGTGGACAAGAATTTTTCCACATGGTGTATTACCATTAATTTATGCATGGTCTAGTCAGGCTCTGTAGCATTTGTATGTTAATCATACTGTGTTAGAATTCAAAACTGTGACAAAAACCAACTGTGGTGATATGTTAATTATTAGATGTAATAATTCATCAATACATGTTTAGAGAACACTGTGGAACACCAGAACACCAACAACTGTGTAAGGTGACAGAGTCATAATGTTAAATTTCACCCTTCATTTTCTTATGTCATAATTAATGAAGGTTTTGCTGGCTTTTTGTTTGTTTGTTTATGTGTTTTGTTTTGGGGAGATAACTGGAAGTCCCTAAGTGGGGAGAAGTGAATAATTCTCAGGACAGTCTAAAACAACACCAGTTACACAGAGCGTAATGCTGAGGGAGCTGTGACTGAAGATTGTTGAAAGGGAAGATTCACAGTACATCAGGAAGCAAGCTAAGTTTCATCAAGGCACCTGGCTCACGCAAATGTGGAATTCCTAGGACAGATCCTGCTTTCTCAGGATATCATTGCATTTTATTCTGCAAAGACATCTCTTCATAGGGGCTAAGAGAAAAAGGTCAGTTTATTATCATATCCTTTAATTCCAATACCTTGTCAAGAGTCCTTCATATATCCCAGCAAACTTGAGAGAGAGTTTGCAATCTCTCTTGAGACAGGTTATATCAAATAAGCAACTGGAATATATACACATTTTTTTATTACAGGCTATAATGCCTAAGTTTGAGAGAAGTTAAGTGATGGAAAATATCTAGACCAGGAATAATTAATCTTTGGATGTTCAAGTCTCTGTTTCTTTGAACAATTTTTCTCTATGGTCTGTTGAGACAGAGGAGAGGATATGGAGCTAAATCATATAGAAGGGATTCATTCTCATTATACTGAAGGGTTTTCTATCTTGCCTAAGCTTTGAAAGTTTTGTTTGTCTGCTACGGAACACCTCAGCACATTTGTAAAAGAACTCCTTGGCAAGCACACTTGTCTTCATCAACAGAGTCAGCGACTGTCAAACACTTTGTCTCCAAGTTCTGTCATCTCTCTTTCTGCTCATCCGGCACCATATTACACAGAGCTTTTGCTCAGGAACTTTCACACGAGCTCAGTGTTTCAGGCTGACTCAAGCCAATTTGGTCTTGACAACTCTTAATAATGGCGGCTGCCAAAGTGAACATTGGATGAGAGTTAGTCACTTTCCCAAAATCTCATCACCAACTAAATTCTGCTGCATATAAGAAGATTTATTAAATAAATATTTACTGGGAAGAAGGATGCTCTCGCTTGTCCAATAAAATGATGAAATTCCATCTATCCATTGTTTCAGCTTCTCCTAACATACTTTTCATGAAAAGGTTACTTATGTCAGATACAATAATATTTTGGAGTCAGGATTTAGCTAACAGAATGAGGCAACCAGAATCCAATAAATCAAGATCTAGACACAGAAAACATTTTGAAGTAACTCCTATGCACCATCCCTAAGGGTCCAGACCCTTAGTTTCCCTATAGGCAATAGTGGAAACTGTCTCTAAAAAAATGTGGCTAATCTACATGCCCTGAGCACCAATCATTTTTACCTATGATAGCCTATTTCTAAAATTTGTTCTGATAATTAATAAGCTTCTGATATCATAAATCAAAACTGTTTTCTAATATTTGCTATAGAATTAGCAAAGCTTTGGTGGTAAAGATAACTGAAATATTTATGCCACTATCCCTTCAGAGTATGAACTTTCTGATTGAATTGTAGATGACTCCCCTGAGACTAATTCCCTGATTAGAACAAATAGCAGGTACTGCAGTTCAGACTGATATACACATAAATACATACAAATACAAATATATGTGGGGTTCACAACAAACCTCCCCAAAATGTGCTACTTTAGCATGTGGATAATTTTGAGCTGAAGACAACCAAGACTGAAAAGACAAAGTAAGAGCTGTAGCCCACCTTACGTTAATTGCCTCAAAGAATTTAGATAGAGGGCCTGGTCTAGGAATAGAGTTATCACTGGAGATAACCACAAAGACGAGGCTAGGTTTGGTAAGCTGCTGGAACTCACAGGAACTGTTTGGTCTTTTCATCTCCCTGTAATTGTTTTTCACTTTTTTTTTTTTATTTCTTTCTTTTCTTTTTAAAAGCTCCAGACCCTTATACTCTACCCCTAAGCTCAGGATAGCACATATGCCTCAATTGTGTGATTGTCTTTGAAACTCTCAACACTTTGTGGGACAATGCACATACAAAATTCAGTTTGTTCCCTCCAGTAAATAAATAAATAAATAAATAAATAAATAAATTCTCCCTATTAATCTTCCTAATGCCAATTTAACTAATAGAATAACTAAAAGAACATAATAAGGCAGAAAAAATATTTTTACTCTTCCATAATATAATGCTGGCATAGTTTTAAATAAATTTCAAACAATGTAGTATGCAGTTAGTCAATAAAAAGTCATAAAAGAAGTAGAGAATATGAAAATTCACATTACAGATGGAGGTCTGGTAAACACAAAATCATAAATTTCATTTGCACATCCAATTTAATTTAAATGAATTTGAAGTACTCGTAGAGAATTTCCTCCTTTCCTTTCCTGGATAACTCCCTCTTCTCCTATTTCCTTCTTTCTCAAGATGTACTTGTGCTTACTATGTTCCTGACCATATTTTAGGGATCTGAAAGTAAAAAATAGCATTACCTTTTTTTCTCAAATAATGCAAATTGAGGAAGTTGACAAAATGTTTTTTTAACCATCCAAAATATATCATTAACAATTTAGGGATGAGGGGAGAACCTAATTTTGTCTGTGAATTTCAAGATATTCTTCATAAACTCGTTGACATTTGAAATAATCTTGAAAAATGAGCCCACATGAAGGTCAGTCTATATAGCAGGGGTTGTGCATTCAAAAGAATATAGATTGGAAAGAGTATCATGCATTTAGGAAACCACAAAATAGTTAACAATTGTTGATCGTATAATGTAAGAAAATGTCAAGAGATCAGAAAGGTAAGCCAGGGTCAGATGGCAGATAACACTGAAAGCCCAATTGAAGTTAAGATTTATGATGAAAATGATGAGGGCCCATTGAAAGGGAGAACCATGATCAAATTTACATAGACAAAAGAGAGGATGTATTGAGCAGAGACCAAGGAAGAGAACAGAGTTGTGAAGCCTATGCTATAATATCCTGCAATCCCATTTTCAAAAGTTAGATACAAACAAACATTGGAGTAGATTTAGCTATGACAAGCTATGTACAGAAAATGTAGAGGAAAAAGAACAATCATTTTAAGTTTAATGCAGTACAGGTGAGAAGTGATAATGTGATCCATTCTGTAATGGGAGAGATTGTTCAGGAATATGAAGCATGGATCTGACTAACTGCACCTGGGAAGTTCAGAAGATAAGGAAGAGGATGATTCTAAGATTTCTTCTTCTTTTTTTAAGACTTTATTTATTTATTTGGGAGAGAAATAGAGAGAGCACACAAGTAGGCAGAGCAGCAGGCAAAGAGAGAGGGAGAAACAAGCACTCCACTGAGCTTAGAACCCGATGTGGGTCTCTATCCCAGAGCCCCAGGATCATGACCTCAGCTGAAGGCTGACGTCTTAACCTACGGAGCCACCCAGCACCCTGATTCTAAGATTTCTTAGATGGGAGACATGATAGCGTTCGCCAAAATAGAAGACACACAACTTCTATACACAATAATGAAAAATAGTTTTAAACATTTGAGATAACTGAGCAACTTTCTGAAAGATTACTCTGTTTGTTACTAGGTTAGGTTCTCACTCTGGCAGATGTCTGTTCTGTTTAAACTAATCAATACTTCTTGTTTCCCACAGAAATTTGGTTACTTTGTCTTAGTTCCTTCCCTGGCTTTTATTATTACTCCACTCTGCAAACATTGTGTTGTTGATAGGCTCAGTTCTTGGTTCTTTCCTCTTCTCAGTCTGTGATCATTCCCTTGAAAATTTCCTCCTGCCCCATGCTTTAAAAAAAATATCTGTAGGCTGATGATTCTCAAATAAATCTTTAGTCTGCCCTTCATTTCTGCATCTCAGATTTATATACTGTTTATCTCTTTGACATTTCAACTGGATATCCACTAGGCTTCTTAAACTTACCATATGCAAAATTAAGCTCTCCTTACAATATTCTTCCTCTCAGAAAATGAAAACATTCTGTCAGTGTGGGTGACTCAGACTCACAACTGGAGTCTTCTTTTTCACCTCTCTGTCTCTCACAACCCACATTAGATCTGTCAGCCACCAACACTGACATCTTTTTCTTCTGACTAGTATCCCAGCTTCCATACTTGTTGTCCTTCAGTTGTAAACATAGGAGTCAAGAGACAATTCCAATTATATTACATTCATTCTTGAAACTTGATAATGACATCTTATAATTCAGGGGAAAAGGCACAGTTCTTAACACAAACTTATAAGGTACTCTACAGTGTAAGCTTTACTTTTAATCAAAGATATGGAAACTGATATTGTTATCTCCCATTCAGATCTACCCTCTGAATTCTACTGCTTGCTACATAACTTCTCGAGAATCTCTAATAGCATGTCAAATCCAATATATCAAAATAACATTTTGATTCTTAACCCATTTCTTCCAGTCTTTGACTTTGCACTTCCCTTTTTTGGTATATGAAACTTGTATGCACCAATTGTTCTCATCAATAACCTATGAGTTGTATCTCATTTCTCTTTTTGTCTTGTTTCTATCTTCTCTTAACCTGACTACAAATCATGTTCATGCTATGTAAAATTCTTCCTACTTTCACCGACATCTCTATAGTTAAATACACCATCATTTCCTGCATAGCTTAGTCAAATGGACTTCTAACTCATTTCTCCTGCTGTCTTCACTTGAGCCTTTCACTACATAGTAAACAGATCAAACTCTTCCAGATTTAAATCAGATAATAGAATTCCAAGCTTTAAAATAATCAAAAGACCTCATTGTGTAAAATAAACTCAGGACACTTTACCATGATCTGTAAATTCCAGTATGGTCATTCTCTGCCTCATATCATGATTTCTTCTTTTTCATCTCACTCCAACTATATTGATTATGTATTATAAAAAAATCATAATAATTCAGATTTTTAAAATGCTTACATCTCTTCTATTATGAGTGATAGAAAAAAATGAGACTGTTTTTTAATAAAGCTGGAATAAACAATGATTTTTACTTAAAGAAAAATGCTTTATTTAAAATAGGTACTGTCAGTGGTCTCTCTTCACCATCATTAAAATACTGATTGACGCACATCTCAGCAGAAGGTGCTGCTCTCCGTGTGATAACTCTTTCTTTGACAGATAGAAGAAGCTCAGAAGAAATATACCAGCAAAGCTCTTTTGTTTGTTTGTTTGTTTTTTCACATTTAGAAGTAGATGTGCTCTTTAAAATATGAGAATTGAGAAGGAAATATATCTATTCATATTATTACAAAGTATAACCTTCCCTTCCCACACTGATTAAACATGAGGTTATTCATACCAAACCCTCATTATGAAATCATCTTCATTATAACTATTGGGTTTTTTGGTTGACCTTGACCATTATTCTGGTTATCTCATGAAAAAGAAGGAGTCTGAAGACCATGACTCTTAATGTATGTTTTTAAACTGAAATTTTTCCAAAGTACTGATAAATCTATTACATTAAGAACTTGTAGTAAATCTAAAACATTTCTTGGATGATAAAACTCTCCACACTTGAGACTGAAACTATTAGGCTATAGGAGAACCTTAACTTCCAGGAGGGACATTACCATTGTTAGGAAGCGGGGAAGTGATATTTAACTAAATCTATTGATGTGAATGTTCTTGTGTCTTAGATAATATTATCTGAATATGTAGAAAAACTTCAGATTTTTTTTAAGAAATGCCTGGTGGTGGGTATTGAGGGCACATATTGCATGGAGCACTGGGTGTGGTGCATAAACTATGAATCTTGGAACATGAAAAAATTAAATTAAATTAAATTAAGATTTAAAAAGAAAAGAAATGTTACCAAAAAAAACTTTCTGAAATTCAATAAATGACTGAAGCTTGTGAAGAATTTCAAGTTGAATAATATAATGTAATATTTCTCACAAAAAGAAGAAATTTTCTAAACTAACACTATTTTACCTTAAAGTATGTCATCATAATTAAGGGATAATTATCATACACTTAAGGGAATCAAAAATTTCAATACAACTAAGGTCTTTCTCCCTCTACCTTTTAATGTATCATTAAATAATGAAACATGCTAACAACACATTTTAGTTCTGTATATTTTATTTCTTCATTGTTTCTATCTTTGAATTCTTTTGCTCTTAGGGTAGTTACTTTTTAAAATTTCTTTTTTAGTGAGGCATTGTCTACCACCTTTTAAAAAAACAGTGACAACTTTTGTGTTACTGAAGGTTTCAAATTGTTGGTTAGATTTAGTACCAACTTGTAACATTTTAATTGGAAGCTAAGCTTATTTTACACTTGGGTGGGGATTTTGCCAACTATAGTGTTTCAAGGTCATTTAAAAATTGGTTCTACACTTCTCTTTTTTTTCTTAAATACAACTAGATCTTTGGGAGAAAACTTGATATTCAGAAGTTCAGATTCACAAACAAAATGGAACTATTAGAGACTTTTTTTTTATTAAAAGCATATTCTTGAGAGGTTTGATTTGAATTGCACTTTTCTCCCATGCATATAAAACAGGATTTCATTTTCAGAATTAATTTCTATTTTCATTAAAACATTTATTATATGAACTGAAGTAATCCTGCAGCATATTTTTATTTCAATTTGATCCTTTCATTTTTTCACTAAAATATTCAAGTTACTTCAGAGAGTTAAAGAAGTGATAGCCATCAGTCTTGCTAACAAATGGATATCAGAGTATAGTATAACATAATAATGTATATATCTATATTTTGATGATTTTCAGATTTATCCAGTTTCAAGTTTTATTCTTCGTTTGATTCAGTTAATGATATCTTATTAACAAAGAGGAAAAAAAAAAGCTACAAAACTATTATTTAGTCTCAGTCATCATATTATGAAAATAAGTGGAGAAAATTTCATTTAAAATGAAGTTGGGAAGCCCTGAAGGGGAAGCTTCGTTCACGTTACCACTCATCGGAGTTCACAGAACCGGCAGGAAGACAAAATGCCATTCCCTGTACAACACCGGAGCATCAACTGCCGCTTGCACCAACAGCGACAGCCTTGAACTCTTGTTCTTGCCTGCTTTGGTCCAAGACAACTCTTCATAGTTTCTTCAAGCCTGATAAAATATGACCTTCTTTTTGTTTCTTTGGACTTGCATACATTTTTTCCCATAGTTTGCTTGTTCTAAATTGTACTTTCTTTGTTATTTCTGAATAAACTTGTTTTGCAACAAACAAACAACTGGCTATTTTGATTTTTAGGTTGATAATAAGAATGAAGTAGGATTTCATTTTAAAAGATTAATTTAGTTATCTTTAAAGACAATATATTTTGACTATATTGAATTTTCCATTGATCTCAAGTGCATTATCAAACAGTTCTAATTAATAATGCTTTCCTGACTTTTTCTTCTGCCACTTTCCATTATAATATCAAATGCCCAAATCCCACCAACATTAATTGGAGGGACAACATGGACTGGGGGTGAAGCACTTAGATTCTGGAATCATACCTCTTCATGAGAATGCTATGGTTCAGGGTGCCTGAGTGGCTCAGTCAGTTAAGCACCTGCCTTACACTCATGGTCTGGAGTCCTGGGATCAAGCCCGACCCCATATTGGGGCTCCCAGCTCTGGGCAAGAAGTCTGCTTCTCCATCTCCCTCTGTGTGGAGTATCTCCTGCTTGTGCTCTCTCTCTCTTTCTGTCAAGTGTATAAATAAAATCTTTTAAAAAAGAAAAAGAAAGAAAGAAAGAAAGAAAAGAAAGAAAGAAAGAAGAGTATGGTTCTGTCATTTCACAGATAAGTGAGCATGAGTGAGTTACTTAACTTATATAAACTTATGTTTTACTTAAAAAATAAACTTCATGAAAATATCTAATTTCACAGGATTTTCGTTGCCAATATTTTTGCACAGAATAGGAACACAATATATTTTAATGAATATATTAGAGAGTTTAAATTTGAAACAAACATGGAAAGTTATCTTGGAAAAAAGTCTTAATCTGTAAGTCTTTTTAACTAGCCATTCTCATTGATGTAATTAAAAAAAAAAAGTCTGATGAAATCACTTTTTGCTAAAATATGCTTCATTGGAGAGAGCACATCTGATAAAGCCCTGCAGTAGTAAAATGCTTAGGAAATCAAGGTTCATCTTGATTTTTTTCCTGAAAAGTACTTCAAAATCAAAAAATCTAACCTACTATATTGATGAGCACCTGAATTTCAAATGTAGCAAAATACTTTCCTGAAAATAATGCAATGGACTGCCATGGTTAATATAATGAAAAGAAACAGACCTGATCTATGATTTGATAGTTTTTATTTCAGAGGCTGTTTTTGGCATTCCTTCTACAATCTCCATTGTATTTATTATATTTTCAAGATCAACTATATAATATTTAAAACTGTTGTTATATTTCCTGAGATGGATTTGAAAAAATATAAATTGAGCAAAGAAAATAAGCTTTCAGAGGTAAAGTTTTGTGCATTGACAACTGTTTTGTGTTTGTTTGCTTGGTAAAATAATGCTACTTGAAATAGAAACTGTGCCCTGGAGAGAAAGAGAGAAAACAAACAAACAAACAGAAAACCAGCTTAAGAGTTTTTTTTTTTTTTTTTTTCATTTGAATATGGACTGATAGGACATAAAATAAATCATTATCAAGTGCTATCATTTTCTGGTACCTTGTGTGTGATAATCATCTATGGACCAAGATGATCTTACTGGTTCCCTTAGCTTGACTGAACTTCAGGCAGGTTTGTTCCTAAATATGGACCCCTGACTTCCCTTTTCTTCAGAACATCAGAAAACTTAAAACCATGAATTCTTTCACTGCACCTTTGAATTGTACATCTTTTCAAAAGGGTCTCTCCAATTGTATAATCCAGAAACGGCTTTCTCAAGAATGTGGGAACCATCCCTTTGAAATGTAATAATTTTGCCTCTATTCTCCCAGTCTCCAAAGGATGGTAAGGAGACTAAATTCTATAAAAAGGCTATGGATTATGTGATCACATTGAATAATCTTCCCACTAATGCCCCAGTACTTTTCTGGTAGCTCCCCAAGTGCTTAAAAACTTGACTGCGTTTTGTTTTAGCAGAGTTGAATTTAATTTCTCTATTCTAATAATAGTAATAATGATAATAGTCTTGACCTCTGTTGCAGTAGTCTTGAACATAGTCTTGTTGCTGGTTTAACTCTATGTAGTACGATTTTTTTTCTGACACAGTCATAGGCCAAAAGATGTTTCCTATTGGAAAATGACCCCAAACTGGATTTCTTAAGCTTCATTTCAAGTAATTAATAGTTGTTTGAGCAAACTTTGTACATAGGTATACTTTTTATGGCTGATTAAATCTTATGCTTATGATTTCTACCTTCATGTGTATAAAATTCTGCTCAAGGCCTTCTTATGGGATGAATATGCTCTTTTAGAAATTTCAGGAATGATAAAATGGTGAAACAAATTCCCACAACAGTGTCAATAAACTGAGATCATAAATGGATGTTGTAATTGGGAATAGTCTACACTTAACGTTTGCTTCGTAGGTCACTGCTCAAGCTAGTGGTGGCCAGCTCTGTTGTTGATTTGTTGACAGCATACTGAAATTCACTTACACACCTTAAAAAGAAAAGCAGGTACTCCCTGAGTTTAAGACAAACTCAATGTGAAAGTTAATTCAGCCTAAATATTCTGAAAAAGATTTCTTTGGAGGACCAGGTATTATGTTACTGAGAATACCTGATTTGTCATTTTTAGGATGCAATTGAATATGTTATATTCTTAAGCATCACATTCAACCTCATCTGTATGATAATTGCCTTTTATATTTAATATTTAAATGGACTTTTTGGTGATTATAAAGAACTAAATATAAATGAGGCTGTTTGCAGGTTTATTTTCATCTGTATAATAATGAATAGTGTTAAAATTAGTGGAATAGAACTACCACAATGGTTTTTATTTTAGTTAAATATGGCATTTGGTTCAAATACAGTTGGGACCAATGAATTAATTAACTTATCATGAAAAATAAATCTTAATTCATTCTCGGAACTGACCGGTCTATCATCAGACTTGAAAAATGTTCAAAAAGTGAAAAAGCAATTCTTCTTATGTCTTTCTGTGTGTCTTCTATACTTACACAATCAGAACTGATATAAGAAGTCTATTACATATCTAGAAACTAGGAATTCTTTTCTAGGTCATCTTTCAACTTTAACAGATGCAGCTACTCATTTAGAAAATTGGTGGTTATATGTATGTTAATCCTCTTCCTCTCAAATGGCTTGCCAGTTTTCTGACTCTTGTTTCCTAAAATGTTTCAATATTTTTACCTATAAATATATAAGACAACACAGCAAAAATTGAAGTGTGGGTAAACATGCTTGATAACATCAAGGAATGTGTTTCAAAATGACAAAGACTATATGATCTTTCTGCATATTTTGTTTTATTTAAGGAACGGTCGCATCCCCACTCTGTAATGATTAAGTTACAATTTCAATTTTTTAAATTTATTCTAGAAAAAAAGTAGTATAAAGAAGGTACCAATGTGTACATTTCATATTGGTCAACAAATGAATAGCATTATAAGTCTAACTTTTGATAAGGTGATGCTGCTTTAGGCAAGAGCTGATGGTATGTGCTTGTGGAAATCAGTAAAGGGATGTGGAATATGCCACCTCAAAATGTGTCTTTTTGGCATATTGATTTTTTTTTGAGCCAATTATTTTTAAGAAAAAGCAGACATAGGAGAAACTGAGTAGAAGTTACCATTTTAGAAGAGACATTTACAGTTAGAAGGGAAATTTCTATTTGTAAGAGTGCCGCTCTGTACAAGTAAGAGAAGGGTAACTCTAAATCTTTAGAAACTCTTATCAATGGAGAAGACAATCCTTAAGTTTGCACAGAAATCTTGCTTTTGTTCACTGTTCTCTTCCTGGTAACCTCCCATAATCCCTTCCATCCTGCTTCCACCTCCCACCCACCCTCTTAGTTGTAAATGTCACTTGATATCTTGGTGGCTTGGACCATTTTAGGGAGTTACTTAGCTTTCCTGAATATAGAAACTTACTTTTTTTTTCCCCTGTTAATCTGACTTTTATTACTGATGAACATCTAAGTTTCTGATTGTCAAAATTCTCACTCAGCACACTCATAATTTATTCCATCCAAGTATTGCATATCTAGGACGTGTCTGTATCTCCATGACTATCGTTGGCAAAATTTAGTCTATCGTGCGTTTTTTCCCACAAGATGAGGATTTTTACCACAACCAGTTTGGACCACATGAGAAAAAGTGATCAACAATCATTTAGAATAGTGCTCTATTTTGATTAATAAAAGTGTTTCCTATTGAATATTGCTGAATGTACATTAAATGTGTAGTAAATACCTTCCAACAGCTGGCATTTCAGTACCTTGAACCTAAGAAAACATTATACTTTTAGATGGGATGAAGGGACTAAGTTATAGTGTCATAATACTGGTTACATGGAAATTAGTAAAGATGATGATACTAAGTCTACCTGGAATACAAAATACCAGAAATGGGTTATGAAATATTAGATAGTCAAGGTGTATCTCAGATATTTCAGTTGGAAGCCTACTTTGTTCTTAAATTTGGCCTAAATTATCCTTTTTTTTAATTTTTGAAGAATATCTATTTATTTATTAGAGAGAAAGAGAGAGGGTAGAGCAGAGGGGAAGAGCAAAGGGAGATGGAAAAGCAGACTCTGCACTGAGCAGAGAGCTCAATTCAGGGCTCAGTCTTGGGGCCTGGGATCACCACCTGAGCCAAAGGTAGGTGCCTAATCAACTGAGCCACCCAGGTGCCCCTAAATTATTATTTTTTTTAACTCTTACATAATACTTTTTATGTATCAGAACTTTTCCATCTCTGATATTAAATTGACTTTATTAGTTTCTATGTCACCAGCCCTAAATTCTGTACACTTCAAGCTGAAAATTCAGGTCCCTTCATTTTTCATACCTTCAACCAGCATCTGGCACATATAATGCATGAAATAAATAATGATTCAACTATATATTTTCCTTCCCATTTATTCAGTTTTAATCAAATCCTTATAAATGACTATGCCTTATTGCATGTTGCACTCCAGAGAGAACGGGAACTGAGCAATCACAAAATAGGTATGAAGGCAACCTTATAAGAATAGATAAAAGTGAAAAGGACATCTCATAGTTAATGTGGATGTAGCTTTAAACAAACAAACACAAACAGGAAATCTAAAGGCAGGCCCCAGACCGATAAGTAGGTACTGTTGGGAAGTTAGTGACTATGAGGTGCCACAACATGCCAGAGCCCAAGCAGGGTATGGAGTACAGGACACTAGTGAGGACCTCATGCAGGAGTCTCAAGACACCATTGTACAGATTGCCTTTTAATTGCAAAAAGATGAAAGAATAACTTTGCGATGGGGAAGTCTTCCGAAAGACCCCACCTAAACTGAGAAATCAAAGTCAACATCACCGATACTAGGACAAAGTGAAATCCTAAGCCAGCTGGTGAGACACAAGGAGAAGAGCACAGTGTCTTTTCTCTGACACTTTTTGCTAACATGAGGTAACAGCAGACAGCTTCAAGCTTGGTGACATTCTTCAAAATAATTGGCTTGCAAGAGTCAAAATTGCCAGCATCATAAAAGCCAAGGAGAGAAACTGCACAACTACTCTAGACACAGGGAAATAAAGAAAGGTTTTTAACGAAATTCAACACATTCTAGATAATGTTTCTTTCCTCTGAAGGACATTATTAGGGCAATGGATTAAACTTGAAATTACTCTGAAAGTCAGATGCTAATAATGTATCAGTAATAACTTCTTGACATTGATAAGTACATTGTGGTTATGTAAGAGAGTGTTCTTTCTTGTAAGAAATACACTTATTTAAGGTATTAGGACATTGTATCAGCAACTTACTCTCAAAAAAGTTAGGAAAAAAGAACCTCTCTATATTTTTCACTTAACATTTAAGTGCGAGATTGCTTCAGATTAAAACATTAAAACATTTTAAAAAGTGGTTTGTCTTAGTGGCTTAGTTGGTTTAAGTGTCTCTCTGGCTCTGGTCATAATCCTGGGTCCTGGGATTGACCCCTTCATGCTCCCTTTCCTACTTCCTCTGCTGCGCCCCCTGCTTGTGACCAATCTCTCACAAATAAACAATTAAAATCTAAACAAATTAAAAAAAAATAAAAAAACATTTTAAAAAGTAAAAAGTTAGTACAAAAATGTTGAATATCTGTATGTCATATCCACAGCAGAACAATGGAAAAATATGTGCTTTGAGAGATATTAAAAATTTGCATTAGATCGAGTGTGAAAGTCAGAAGCACACTCTTACCTTGGGGTGAACTCAAATTTCTCCATGTGCTATTATTTTATAAAAAAGTAATTGTTACATTTTCTAATCAGATGCAACACTGCAGTGAACTTATTCTAAGATGTGACAATACATCTCTTCTTTCTTGCTACCTCCAAGATAATAGTATTATAAAAAGCATATTAAAATATTAAAATGATGTACATATGAAAGCATTTTCCAACCAGGCTGTTGGAAGTGTTGATACCGTAGGGTCTCTTTGAATATCATATAGGGGCAATTGTGTGTGTGTGTATGTATCCATGCATATATCGCTTTGAAAAGCTGGGGGCCAGTGGTATAGAATAGCCTTATTCCCCTCTAAAATGGGCTCATGAAGAAATGGCTAATTCTACTCCATCAGGAGTGGAATAAATGAAAAATGTAGCTTTTAACATTTTGTAAGCCAAAAGAAGGAAATGCTCCAAAACTACTGAAGATGTGTTAGAAGTATACAGATCCCAGTGCAAAGAGAACCATGGCCAAATAAAATTTGAGCATTTAAAAGAATAATAATGACAATATATTTTATTGAAACAAAAACAAATCAAGAGGACCATAATAATTCACAAAATTAGGAAGAACAAGGGAACACTTTTATTTAGAAAAAATATAAATTAGACTTAGGAAATAATTCTTTTACATTCCTTCGAGAGTTGATTCTACAGTCAATATATACAAAGGTTTGGGAGAATAATATTCACACTGCCTGATAATGCCACCTCGTTGTGTACTTATTATTTCAAAAAAGAAATAAATGATTTTCTTAGAGTGGAGAGATCACAGAAGGTTCTTCCTTGAGCAAATAGTGAAAATTAACATCGCAGATACCAGGAAAAAAAAAACCTTTCATGACTGTGGTGTGACGTAATGAGGAGCACACTAGATCAAATACAATAACCTTTAGTCTGCTAAAAATTTTTATCTTGAGTCTGCTCAACCACAACAATGAAGCACAGTTAAAGTTTTGGAAATTCCATAAGCCAACTGGCCTGAACCATTTAGTAGCAGCAGTATCATACAAGATTTTTAAAAAAGGGGAAAGGGGCTAGAGTGAGCTCTTCTAGATTAAAAAAAAAATAACTGAAAATAATGACAAGAAAATGCAATGTGTGACTTCTTATAGCATCTCGGTTGGATGGGAAATAGCCATAATGGAAACCCTGAGGACAATTGAGAAATTTAAAAAATGAACTGTGTGATTAGACAATATTATGATGTCAGTGCTAATTAACTTCTTTATGTATATAATGTTATTATAGTCACGTAACAGATTGCCCTTATTTTTAGGAGTTTAATGCTAAAGGATTTCTAACGTTTCAGTAAGGAAATATGAGGGAGAAGGGAAGGAAAAGGAAAGAGGAATATGCAAGAGAGAGAGAGAGAAGGGGTAAACCGATGTGGCAAGTGTTAACAATTAGTGACTTGTAGGTGAATGGTATATAGGAATTATTTACTCTAGATCTTCTCATCTTCTGTAAGATTGATGTTTTTCATAATAAAATATTGGAAAATATATAAACATGTGGTTCACCTATTTATACCAATGCATGATATATTCGTTGTTATTCATGGTATTTCCACTTCACCCACTTAAAAAATCTTCTGAAAATTCAGACACATACTTCCATGAAAATATACATTTACTTCTTCTCTATCAGGGATATTTATATATACTAATAATTTCTGTGAACAGGAATCGCTATTTGTCTAACACTGATCATTGTAGTGTCATGTACATTTATGATGTTATTTAGATAAATGAAGTAATACTCAATTTGTTATACATTTTATTGCACTCCACTAAAATGAAATAAGCATTTAGAATTGACATCTTGCATAAATATTGGACTCATATTTATTTATTATCTTTGTCATACATTTATAATAAGATAATATATTCTATTCTATATTTCATGACATTTGCTTTTATAATCTGAAAAATCACTTCAATTAATGTATAAAATATTCACAACTGCTATATGGCAAGGAAAAAAAAACTACATTTTAAAAGTATTTCACATTCTTAAAATTTTCCTGTTAGAAAAATTGATAGGATTAATTTCAGTAGTCTCTTATAAACATTTCATACAGTTCCCTGACCCTTTTTCATGCAGTTTGGGCTTTAGAGAACATTCCTTCAGTGTTTCATAAAAGGGCATAGCAGGGAGAATTAATCTTCGGTGCTCAGTTGCAAATAGGACTACAATTCTTCCCCCTTTCCTGTATCTTCATCCTTTGCTGCTGACAGCATATTTTCCTTACTTAAAAGGCAAAGCCTATTTCCCTGTCAGTGAAATCTGTACTGGCCTTGTAAGTTGTTTTGGCTGATAAAATATGGCTGAAGAAATTGCATGCCAGTCCAGAAGCCAGGCCTCAGGAGAGCCCCATCCCTGGAAAGAACCAGAAAAAAAGTTACAATGCATCCATGAAGTAACACCAGCCTGGTCAAATACTAACCTCCAAAAGCTGTCACTGCATTTTTATTCAATGCCATTTTTCATTTCATTTTTTACTAGGGTCATTTTATGTCTAAATATTATGATTTTTGTTTTATATACTTCTTTATAACTCATAAATGTGTTTTAGGAAAACCTACTTGATGCTACTGATCTTAACCTTTTTAACCTCTGATATTTTCTCCAAAAAATGTACATATAGTCGTAAAAGGTATATATATAAAATAATGTATATAAATATATGATATATGCAAATATTATAATAATTCCAGATAATTAATATCTAACAATACATATATAAGTATAGAAATAACTGAAAATAAAGATTATTTATAGATGCAAAAATATTACATATACATAAACACATTCACGTATATGTAGAGGCAGAGGCTGAGAGTGAATTGATATTTAATCAATTGAAATTAAAAAGCTCTGTCAGAAGTTCAGGGCCACCAGGATGGGCTCATCATATCTTACAAGCTGCATTTAACAGTCTTTGTCATAGGGCTAAAAAACTCTAAAGGAGTATTTTTCCCCTACCTAGAGAAAATGCTGATGACTAGGACAGATAATTTCCTGGTTAGCTAATACTGTAACATTATTTCTTGGCTCATTTTAGTGTTTCCCTTTTCAACTTCCCTGTTCTTTTTAATTAAATGAGTTGGGAAAAAAAGATGCAGAGGAAGAAATAAAAAGTAGCAATAATCTTCCCTTACCAGGTGGAATTCTCTGTTGCCTTGGTCCTCAAACATGAGAAATTTCAAAGCAGTCATGAACCTTCATGAATTAACACAGTCTTTTTTGTGAGGCGAAAAGAAAAAAGAAAAAAAAAAGAAATTTGGCTCACTAAAGCTATAAACAATTCAGTGAAACTATGTAAGTAAATAAATATTTACTCTAAAAAATCTACATGAAAGCAACCTGAGAGAAAAAACTTAAAGCCACAGGTTTTTTTGTTGTTGTTGTTTTTATTTATTTATTTTTTTTAATGTAGGACAGTAAGAATAACGTGTACAGGTTTTAATATTGTTCATTTATGTTTGCTGAAAAGCTCTCAGAAGGCTGAATTCTCATGAGTTAGTATAATTAAAATAGGGTTTGAATATGTGAACTTCTCAGAGTTGATGAAAAGAAGCAAACTTAATTTTATAGGAAATAACCATGGCTAGGTTTTCAGAGTTTCTTCTGCCCATCTAGGTTACAAGTTTCAGTTACTTGAGAAACTGCTTTTGATTAACAATGTTTGGAATTAATGAAAGCTATTTAATGAAGCTTATTTGTGAATGATTTTTACAAACTACTACTTTTATTGGGAGAATTTCTGCTTGACATTTTGTGTTTTGACTGGCATTTTCTTGTTGCCAGCTGTCATAAAAGGGACGGCAACACATGCCGTTAGCAGCATATGCCTTTTTGGGTGCTGAATAGCATTTTCATACAAAAAAATCAAATGATCCATAACATATTATGCTGTCATTTGAAAACAGCATCAGAAACGAAACATTTTTCATGCCTGTTAATATATTTTGTCCCCCAAGGCTCAATCTAGCATTTCCTCACTACTTTTGAAAATATAATGAGGTGAACATTTATTTTTTAATTGACACTATTAGAGTTTTCAGAATAGGAATACTTTTTTTTTGTAGAAATTGTAAAAATACATTTTAGAAGGTTTAGTATATTCTGTTTAGTTAATTATTATCTTCTTAGCATGCTGTTCCTCAGGAATGCTCTTTCAAATACTCATTATGCATCAGTAATTACATATACTTAACTCCATGGAAAATGACATCTAAAGGCTAGTTCATACTTTGAATTGGTGCTCACTTAAAAGAATATAAGCAAAACAATGCAAAACATGCAACAATAGATTAAACTGTATGGCTAAAATACAACATGAATTCTATTATTTTGCTATGTTATATTTGTATCAAATAACAGCTTGGGATTTAAATTATAGGGATAACACTCAAATCTTTAAAAATAATAGTTTGAAATTGGAAAAACCTTTTCCCAGGTACTCCAATCTGATTCTCAAAATTTGATATTATGTACTTAAATATAATTATTTATTTATCTATTTATTTGCTTGCAAAATGCGGTTTATTAAGGCTCCAGAGAAATGGCACTTCATTCTGAGCTGGGGCACCGGTGGTGCCAGGTGAACCCAAAGGAGCTGGGCCCAGAGAGGTTGGAAGAACCTCCCCCAAACAATTATCCCGAGGATAACTTATTTTTAAAATGTCTCTATCTTCTTTAGTTAATTGAGTCTCAAGGAAACAAATGTATTTGTTTTCTTAAAGAGTAGTCCATATTTGTGTGTGTTAGACAAAAACACAGCTGAGCGTGTAATTACCTCTGCTTTATATTTCTGGATTTTGATGACTAGAAAAATGTACTGTATTTCTGGATTTTGATGACTAGAAAAACACACTAAGTTGTGTAAAATGTCTGGTTTGTGTATCTTAATTTCTCTTATTTGAAATAGAGGGTTTGCTTTAGAAATGAATATCTGACTATTTTTCTCTTCTACCCAGTACTTGTATTGGTCTCTGGCACAAACATACTTATTGTTATTTGAAGGATTAAGTGTGTAAATGATAGAATGAACACATAAATATATTAGACAATGTTAATTTTTAAGAAAAAAAATCATTGATTATTGTGTGAAAATGGTAAATATAGAGACATAATTCTAAAGGAGTATTAACACTATCAAGCATACTTTGGCCCCTGAGAACCACATAGCTTCTGAAGACTCTTGATCATCAAACATCACTTTAAATCAGGGAGTTCTAAATCCAGTCTCAAACACCGGACATTGAAGACACCTTTGGAATGACCTAAACAGATCTTGATAGGACAGCCAAGATGCTGACTACCCAGTACTAACAGTGGAGAAAGTGAAAATTTCAGTCCACATTAGGACACCAGCAGTTTCCTAAGATAAGGCTTAAGTGCAACACTCAGCAGGGATTAAACAAGTTTTCTGTTTTTAACCTTGAGAACAAATGTGCTTCATACTGGTGGATCCCTTACTGAAAATAACTTGTAATGTGTGAGGACAGATAATTCTGAAATGTGTTATGAATTAGCAACCATCCAGATATTGCCAGGACTTGTGATTCTCATTCTCTTAAGAAGACTGATATGCAGAGTGAGTTTGAACTAGAGGTTAAGAAATTTACCTTAAATGTTTTATGACAAGACTATTAGGGGGTTTAAGTACTTTGCTCTAGAGGCTTGTCAGTGAGGAGATGGATCAGAAGAAATAAATTAAGCTTAGAAAGTGTTAAGCTGAAAGTATCATTGAGCAGGCATTTGGTTATAAATCAAAATCATTTATATTTCATGAGAAAAATTTTGTTTCCCTTGAAGCAAAACCAATTTATGCCAAAACATTCAACTCAAAGTATACTAACCTCAATGGTTTTGTATCATTACTAAGGTTATGGAGTAGAACCAAAGAGAAGGAGACCAGAGACAAGATTATCTAGATAAAATGACAAAAGTGTTTCTGAATGAAATATATAAATAAGACAAAAGCATTTTTCAACATGAATAATCTACGTGGTAGTTTAAATTTGGTGCATATGGGATCAGTTATTTGACATCGTAAAACCATGCTCTCACACATTACCTGAAAGCAATTCAAAATAGATTGTAAGTTAAACTTTGTGTTTAATATTAATCAGACATATTTTGAACATAGAAAATAATTTAAATTAAAAAGTTAAATTAAAGCATGGTAAGGTGCTAAGGGATTTTCAGTATAATAATTATTCAACAGTTATTGCCTGTGTGTTCCTCATATGCATCACTGAATACAAAGAAACCATTCTCTCTCCTGTCTTTAAGAAAGTACATTGAGATTAAGGGGTGGGGGGAATTTTAAATGTTGAATTAAGGTTATCATCTTTCACTTTATTTGAAATGAAATATGTATCTATACATTTCACAGATATAGCTTTCAAGTTATGAAATCCATCATTTTATATCTGGTTTACTTCATATGGAATATAGGAGGAAATTATTTTTAGCTAAAAATATTCATTAAAAATGTGGCTTAAATGGTATGAGTGGACCTTGAAGAAAATATGGAAAATTTAGTGAGAAAATGAGACAAAAATTCCTAAGAATATTTGACTTAATTGGAAAAGGAAAAATAAGTAACATCTATCCATTTATTTGTTTTTCCTTAAATATTCATGATTTTTTTAAATAGTAACAGCTTTGGTAAAGCAATGTAAACATATGGACAAGAGCAATAGCCCGCCAATGGTAAATATATTTTCCAAGGGGATGACCAAATCTCCCAGAATAAGATAAAACAATTTTTTTAAGATTTTTTATTGATCTGCCAGGAAGAGACACAGTGAGAGAAGGAACACAAGCAGGTGGAGTGGGAAAAGCAAAGCAGGCTCCCTACTGGGCAGGGAGCCTAATGCAGGGCTTGATCCCAGGGTCCTGGGATCATGATTTGGGCTGAAGGTCAATGTCTAAAGACTGAGCCACCCAGAGGGCCCAGATTTAACAATTTTTTTAAAAGGAAATGTTTAAGATATTTGAAATGTATCTTCAGCCGTTAACCTGTCTTAATTTCTGATGATTTAAAATATTTGAATCTCAGCAGAGGTATACCATAGACCAAAAAAAAAAAAAAAAAAAGTAATACCATTCTCTATTTATGTCTTTTGTGGTATTTACCTATGAGAGATTGAAGATAAAGTTGGACAATGGTCTGTTCTTACATGGAAACAAATCTCTGATTCATCAATCAGCTAGGGATCCCACTCCATTTCTGTAAGAATTTGACCAGAATGGACAAGACTTGGTCAGTAACTGCCAGTTTCCCTCATTTTTGGTTTTCTCCTCCCAACCTTTCCACTCTTCTGCCTGAGTCTACACATACGAGTGATGGTGGCTGGCTTCCTAGATAAAGCAAGTTCCGAATAAGTACTCTCTGCTTGTTCTTATTGAGAGGACTTTATTTCTACATTGATAATGTTCAAGAAATTTTTATTAATTTTTAATTGACTAAACATAGCACAATTTCAGTAGTGGTATTATCCACATAACTTCCTTTTGAACGCAGCACTGAAGTCCTTAAATAATTAATATACTTTCATTTTTTTTTTAATTTTTATTAATTTTTTTTTTATTTCCAGCATAACAGTATATACTTTCATTTTTAATTGAAATCCCCAATTAGATGCAATTGAAGATCCACCCCTTTCTGATTTTTTTTTTTACTCTATATTCTGTCTTAGGGAAGTTTATGATTGCATTTCTTCCATGATTATAGATTATGTACATATGACTAGAATGAGCCACTAGGGTGATTTGTGAGAAATGAGAAGTCTACCTGGATTCAAATTACTACCTGGATTCAGATAATGGCTTAGCCACTTCTTAAGGCTTTTGTAATATACTTTTCTCTTCACCTTTCTGGGTCTCTGTTTATCACTTACAAGATAAGGATATTGGCTTATATGCTATCTAACTCATTTTTTATAACTCTTAAAGTCCAGTCAAATGTTGATTTTCTTCTCTCTTTTCACTTTCAGCTTTCACTTAAGGCTTACCTATAGCTTTACTTACTTGAAAGGCAACGTAAATAAGACAGACCATCCAAAAATTTTCAAAAACATCACTATTTATTAGACCCCACTGCCAATAAATCACTTCAACCATCATCTAGCTCACACTAGTACCATCCATATACAACACAAATGTTGTCTAATATTTCACTTAACTTAAAACCTTTTGTGAGATCCCTTCTGGATATAGGATGAATCCATATCCATAATCTATGAATTGAGATATAGTATACTATATCTGTAGTATACCATTATAGTAAATGTTACTTAATACATCTACGTTACCTACCAAGCCAGAAGCCCCTAAAAAGTTGAGATCTGATTGTATTCGTCTTTGTA
Source organism: Mustela erminea (assembly GCF_009829155.1). Lineage (NCBI taxonomy): Eukaryota > Metazoa > Chordata > Mammalia > Carnivora > Mustelidae > Mustela > Mustela erminea. The sequence goes on along the minus strand of NC_045615.1, from coordinate 123,476,341 downwards.
CTCCTGGGTCTTAGCATAAAGTAAGAAATTATATAAGCACTCAGAAATTACTTAAGGAAAGATGGAATGAAGAATAAGTTCATCTCTGAGTTTTAAGGAGATTTGAAAATACTGTGCAATTAGTGACACTGAATTAGATTTCCCCTAATTTTTTTTTTTTTTTTTTTTTTTTTTTTTTACAGGTGGTGGGTATTATAGAGGGCACGGATTGCATGGAGCACGGGGTGTGGTGCAAAAATAATGAATAGTGTTATGCTGGAAATAAAAAAAAAAAAAAAAAGCAAAAAAAAAAAAAAAAAAAATTTCCCCTAATTAATGGTCTGTCTAAATACAAGTTTACCACCTACATAGGGACCTTGCAAAGAATTCCTCAAGATTAAAACATAGGCTGAAAACAACACCCCACTGACATCCTGAACTACAAAGGGTGATAAATTTTGCCCTTGGACTTGTCAGTTCACTCCATGACATTAACAATCCCTTGAAATGTGCAGCTGATAGAAAGCTCATCCTTAGCATTTTGAAATGTCATTGTGAACATTCTCCCAAAAGCATATTTTGTTTTACTTAATGGACTTCAGCAAGACAAAATAGTATTTATATTAGAAATATAGTATTCAATAAAGTATTTTCCTAATTATTAATATTATTATAATAGAACATGCAGCTAAATAATATCTTAAGAACAAAAGGTATTTTTGGAATGTCTAGGTGGCTCAGTTGGCTAAGCTCCTGCCTTTGGCTCAGGACATGATCCCGATGTCCCGGGATCTAGTCCTGCCTCAGGCTCCTTGCTCAGCGGGATCCTGCTTCTCCCTCCAGCTCTCCCTGCTTCTGCTCTCCTGCCTCTTTCTCTCTCTCTGACAAATAAATCAAGTAAAATCTTTAAAAAAGAAAAGGAATAAAAGGTATTTTTAGTTTAAAATTCTTAACTTATTTACATAATTTTCAGTGAGAAAATGTTTTTCCGGAGGAAAAAAATGTTTTTGAGAAAATTCATAAAGTAATATAAAATAAGTCAGATGTAAACTCAAAGTATAGAAAATATAAAAACAAATAAGTTTTAATATTTTGAAGCAAATGAAAAGAAAATAGATACTAAATTAAGTCCATATTTAACATGTACAAAAAAGTGAAGCTAACCAATGATTAGCTACATACTTAAACATAGTTCGTCTCCTAAAGTGTTTCATAACTGTGTAATAGTTATCTGTCTGAAATGTTTGATATGCTACACTTTTAATTATCTAAAATGACTGAACATTATTTTTCTATGATAGTCAAAATAATTTTTAAATGTGAATTTCTTTGGGAGCACAACTAAGCAGAAATTATGGATAAACAATTGATGAAAATTGAGTCCTTATACAAGAAATTGTATCTATCTATCTGTCAATCTATTTATTTATATTTTTTAAAGAGTGTCAGGGAGGGAGAGGGTGGACAGGGGGAGGTAGAGAGAGAATCTCAAGTAGGCTTCACTCTCAGTGCAGAGCACAACTCAGGGCTGAATCTCGGGAACCCAAGATCATGACCTGAGCTGAAGCACCTGAGTCACTCAGACATCCCAAGAAAATTTATTTTTATATGAATCTCCCATCACCTACCAATGACAGGATATCAAACTGAAAGGAAAAAGGGAAAAAGTTGAGGAGTTGCATATTTATAGGAAGGGAGAAATAAGCTTTTGTTTCTGTTCTAGCATCTTTTTAGCTCTCCGTACCTCCATTTTCTCATTTATATGATGAGGTTTAAATGACTTAAAGATGCTATTATTAAATTATTAAAACTCTCAAAATAAATTATTCTTTGTTTTCACTATAATGTGAATAGTAAACCTTATTTGTTTAATTTTATTAGTGTTATTTTTCTATTTCTGAAAATATGAAATTTCTTCCAGGATGTTGTGCTCTGTGTGTGTACGTGTGTGTGTGATTTTCTCAACATGGGAACTGCTATTATTGCTCTCGTATTAATAATATTTACCCAAATTTAAAAAAAAGAGATAAATTAGAAAACAATGCCAAAGAAAAAGAAGGTTTACCAAAAATGAACTTACATAATGAGTGAAAACTGCATTAATAAATATTATGAGTTCAACCAACAAAATAAACAAAAAAACCCAAATTCTGTACCTGAGCTTATCCATTACACCTCCTTTTCATAATTAACACCTATTTCATTCTCATTAATTCACTATAAGAGTATCTTTTAAAAATTGAAATATATCTGTATCTCCGTTTTTTCTTTTCCTTTTAGTGTATTCTTTTGCTATGGGTTAGTGAACAAAATACATATAAGATATAAGACATAGAAGAGAAAATTTTTGAGAAACATGCTACACACACACACACACACACACACACACACAAGATATAAAAAATGTATAATCTATGTGTATTTTTTTATTCACTAAAAGACTATAACACTGATCTGAAAACCTTGATATGTAGACAAGATCATACATTGAGAAAAGTTAGCTCTTATTTTTTCTTTCTTTCTTTCCATATATATATATATATTATATATATATATTTTTTTTATATATATATATATTTTTTTTTTAGTATTTTTTAATCTTTTGGCACACCATCATGAACAGGTGTCACTAAATGTACAGAGACATGTGGAGCCAGGGTGGCAAGTCTGTCAGAAAAGAGACTTCCCCGCACTTTTCCAATTTCACAGATGTCGTAAGGAAAATTCTGCAAGACGCCTTTCTTAAACTCAGTATTACCTGGCACCTCAGGCTGTTGCCACTGCTGCCAAGGGTCTTACCAATCCTTGAGTAGGCAGTATGCCATGGAAACAGATGGGCACAAATACAAGACCCCAAGATATAAAACTTAAAGATGAAGCACATATTTCTAGGGATTGTCATCTTAGGTGGGCACATTGACATGACTGGTACCGTATGAATTAAATATCTTCGACAGTGTCAGATGCAAGTTACCTGTAAAGGAAACCAAAACTAAGAAAAAAAATGAATTATAAACCCACTTTCTGCATTAATGCAATATGGTTGTTATTGATAACATCCATCTTTCTTCCGTGCTTCTTTTGTAAAAAATATTTTATTTATTTGAGAAAGAGAGAGGTGAGGGAAAGGAACAGAAGGGGAGAACAAGGAAAAGCAGACTCCCTGCAGAGCACAGAGCCCCACCCCCTGAGATCAGGACCCTGAGATCAGGACCTGAGCCAAAATCAAGAGTGGGACGCTCAAATGAGCCACTCAGGTGCCCCGTTCTTTTTCAGTCACGTTTCTAATTATTTTGCTAAAGAATTCACAATTACTTATTAAACCCTGCTGTCAGTGTTCTTGCTTGCATTGCTCCTCATAAATTGTTTATTCACTCTTCCTCCATTTGACTTCGTAAAGCGTAATACCAGCAATACTACTGTTCCACACAAACAAGAGCTTGTCCAAAATTTCAGTTCAACTCATGTGCTATATTTCTTGACCAAAATAACTCATCCTTTTTGTTTTTATATTCATTGTATCTTTGTTGGAATAACAATGATAATTTTTATTTCATTCTTCTTTGTATGATGTCTTTTTTTTTTAAAAGATTTTATTTTATTTATTTGACAGAGAGAAATCACAAGTAGTTGGAGAGGCAGGCAGAGAGAGAGAGAGAGAGGAGGAAGCAGGCTCCCTGCCAAGCAGAGAGCCCCATGTGGGACTCGATCCCAGGACCCTGAGATCATGACCTGAGCTGAAGGCAGCGGCTTAACCCACTGAGCCACCCAGGCGCCCCTGTATGATGTCTTTTTAGTATTGTTCTTCTCTGCCATCAAAACATAATTATATTGCAGCCGAGAAGCTATTTAGTTCAACTTTATAGTTCTAAAATTATAAAGCATCTTGTTGGTATGTTTTAATTATACCATGTGAAAATATTTTTGCACGTGTAAAATTAAATAAGATTTTGAGATTTTAAGAATCTATCTAAAGATATTAGAAACATGTTTATCAATTTGGATTAGTGTTTAAATTGATTAAGGTCTCAGAGTCAATCAAATGTATCCATAAAGGCAATGAGGTTTAACTTGGACATTAAGTATTTGCTTGACTTTAAGCATATAATTGAAAACATTCAAATTGTGAAAGATGAAGAAATATATGAAATATAAAGTAATAAAAACTCACTTAATGTTCCCTGGCAAGCATAGCAATGATGTTAAAAGGAAAGAAAAAGAAATCAGATTGTTTATCACATAAAACTAATTAATGAAGTGATTTAAATATTGTACTACCCATGTATTTGCTGTTAAAATTTTTCAAATATTGAATAAAAATATTTTCTTTATATTATGGATATTTTCTTTATGTTATCTCATGCGTATTGATGAAGAGCGAAGAGATCGGTGATGCTTATTAGTGTCACCCTTGTGAAACAACATCAATAACAGTCAGCATTCATGCTCCAGTTTATACACCATCGCTGCCTCTGGATAAAATGCAGGCTACAACCAACAGTCTAATTGCAATAAATTTTCCACAGAACTCTTCCGTCCTACCATGTAATAAAACCTCATCTTCATAGTGCCTCCAATTCTCTTCTATTGGTGAAAAACAAACAAACAAACACAACTATTTTTGTTTCCAGTCCCCAAATTAATTGAAATACAATCCTACTATGGGCACCTGGATGACTCAGTAGGTTAAAGCCTCTGCCTTTGGCTCAGGTCATGATCCCAGGGTCCTGGGATCGAGCCCCACATCAGGAGCCTGGTCTCTCCCTCCTCCCCTGCCTGCCTCTCTACCTACTTGTGATCTCTGTCAAATAAATAAATAAAATCTTAAAAGAAAAGAAAAGAAATACAATCCTACTCAAAATATTTTGGCTATATTAAAACTTTTAGCTTTTTAATTTTTTAGATAAATAAAACATTGTGGCAGTACTTAAAAACTCTGCCTATTTGAAGATGTGGAATTCTAAATTGGTTGCCAAACCTGTGAGACTCTTAGGTGATAACCACAAATATGAGTGACTTCCTGCAGAAGTATTTATAAACACTTGTATTAAAACTATTCTTAATGTTCTAATTTCAGATAGAGTGTTCAAAACTTGAATTCTAGAATGCAGATCTCTGCTGGCATAAAAATGACACTTCAAAATTGTTGTTGTCAGTTAAAATAAGCAGAAGAAATAAGGTGGCCCGTATGGGTAACTCAAGTGGAATAAACTCAAACAGTGAGCAGAGAAAAAAAATACCAGAAAACATTAAAGAATAAGTTCTACAAAGGAAGTGACATAGTAGCAGAAGAGAATAGCAGTAGATATTATTCCCACTAGCAGGAAACAAATGCCTTGTGTAAACACTGCTATCAAATAACCACTGTGAAAATGTGCATGATTTTTCCTCTCAAATTACAAGTATTTCAAAAAATTATACATACTTTTTAAAAATGTGAGATTGGCAGGAAGGCAACATCCTTTATATTGAAAACTGCAGGACTTTAAAATGATGAATAAGGGACGCCTGGGTGGCTCAGTCAGTTAAGCAGCTGTCTTTAGCTCAGGTCATAATCCCAGGGTCCTGGGTTCTAGCCCCACATCAGGTTCCTTGCTCAGCAGGGAGCCTACTTCTCTCTCTCCCTCTGCCTGCCACTCTGCTTGCTTGTGCTGTCTTTCTCTGTCTGTCAAATAAATAAATAAAATCTTTAAAATGATGAATAAACCAGAGAAACAATGAGTGGAAATAAGTATGAGTAGTAGCTTTCAATTATTGACTGCTAACCAAATAGCAAGATATATACCAAAGGCATTAAATATACTCATTCACCAAACTCAAACTAGTCTGTGCAGGTAGTGTCAGACACATTCCCCCACTAATTGGGGGAATGAAGGGACAGAGTCCCACTAATGAAAGGACAGATTCCCACTAATTTTACAAATGAAGGGACAGATTCCCACTAATTTTACAAATGAAGGGACAGATTCCCACTAATTTTACAAATGAAGGGACAGAGAGTTTAAATAGTATGCTCAAAGAAAATTTTAAAGTGGATATAATGCTGAACACTTGAAAGTGCAAGCTTAAAAGAAGAAACATTTATTCAGCCCATAAGCTTATAAAAGAAGGGACAACACATATCTAAAACAATATTTATTTTCGTTCCTAAATTATTCAACCGAACTGATGACCGGAACAAAGCAAAGAATGGCCATGTAGTCATTGTATTCAGGGATTTTTATACACAGCTTATTCTGTATAGTGACAATGAACGAATATAGATTGTGATGTCCACTGAGCCCTAAAGAAAACTGCTGGAGGAAAGAGGGGTAGAGCAGTCAGGGAACAGATGCAACAGCACAGAGCCAGTCACTGGCCTGAGCGTAGCTCGCTTGTATAAGCAGTGGAGGGGGTTGTATAAAAATGGGAGTTTGAAGAATTTTCTCTCATTTGATCCACTCAATATTCAATTTCTAAAAATCTTATGAAGGATTCTCATGAGAATATGTTTTTTTAGTCATGTATAAAATGACCAACTATTTCTACTAAAAACTGTCATTCCTATTATTTATCAAAATATAGCATTAAACTTATCAGATTTACTTATAAGCTTTAGTATGGGCTTTCTGCCGAATATTAGAGGATTTCTATTCTTTCTTAACTCTAAAACTAAGTACAAACACAAAGAATCAAAGTTAAAAAGAGGGCTGTTAGAATTCCTTTGAAGAATATAAAAAGACTCAATTTTTGCTACCATGGCAGTGAAGTGAAATCGGAGGTTATCCACTGTGGGAGTAACAAGGTTTTAAGGTGAGACATTCAAAAAGCTCTTCTTTGAATCCACTTGTTGTGCTTTTGATCCTTCCTGAGAAATAGAAAAAAGGAGGGGAAAAAATAGTGTGTTACACTGAATATGGCATGAGCTCCAGAAATACCTGGAATAGCACTGCATTAAATCTATCACATTAGAAGATATAAATAACACACAACTGATGGTTTGGCAGTAGTTGAATGGTAGTCAAGTGTAAAATGCACTTGCTGTTTTTTGCACAATTTCTCAAATGGCATGAACACTGCAGCACTCAGTGCATTAGATGTCACCAATTTCATAGAATTTCTTTAACAAGTGAAATAATCTTAAAGTAAGATCTATCCCAGCAGCTGTCCTCTGACTTAGCATGCTTTCTAGAGAGCAAAGGACAGTTACTATTTTTTTTTCACTGTTGCTATTGTATTTTCTGTAGTTGTAACAATACCCCATATCTACATATTCTGTTGTTGATCCTGAAAATGAAAATACATAATCAGACCACCTACTGTTGTTTTTATTTTCAATCTCTGAACAATGGAGGTGAATTTATTTTACTTTTTACTTAATCTTTGGTGTTGTAGTGTTTCTCTTTTCCTTTCTCTCTAACATGCAATGTAGAAGTAATGTTTCAAAGAATAAATGGAGTTCCCTGTAAGCTTGAAAATCAAGAAAGTTACAAGCATCTAAATTGCCATCCAACTGGCTATTTTAAAAAAATGAATAGGGCTATTTAAAAAAAAAAAATCCATTTGAAAAGAGAACAGGTTCAGTCCTTGTTATAAGGAGTCACGAGTATTCAGGGAAGATGAGTCTCATCAGCTCTCACAGGAATTAAACTTCCGCATGAATCCTTTCTCCTTTTCATACTCCAAAAAAAATTGTCCTTTTCCTAACAAATGAAAAGGGGGAAAAAATGTAATAACTTTAAAGATCTTGACAAACATTTTCTTAAACACTGACTGACAGACAGGTTGAATGGTTCTTGCAAAATAGATTAAAATGAAAATGCATTTGAGGAAGGAGGGGAGAAACAGAACTGCTCATGTCCTGCCAGAAAGACCCTCTGTTGAGGTCAATCGCGGAAACATGCTTCAGGGACACAGAATTTTGCAGCCAAACCCCTCAGTGAGGCCAAGGTTAGTCCTGAGCTGGGAAAAGACAGCATGAATTTCACCTTGCCAGCAAGTTGCAATCTGTATCCAAATTGTTGTGACAGAGCTTGCCTACAAGGCAGAATGTGTGTGTATGTGAGGCCCTGCCGGCAATGGGCAGAAGACTAAAAAAATTTAGTTACTAAATTGTCTTATCTGTGTAATTTCTACCAAACATTCATCTAGTATGGAAACAAAGAGGCCTTTAAAAATTACCTTTAAAATGACTCCCAGTGGGACGCCTGGGTGGCTCAGTTGGTTGGACGACTGCCTTCGGCTCCGGTCATGATTCCGGAGTCCTGGGATCGAGTCCCGCATCAGGCTCCCAGCTCCACGGGGAGTCTGCTTCTCCCTTTGACCTTCTCCTCGCTCATGCTCTCTCTCACTGTCTCTCTCTCAAATAAATAAATAAAATCTTTTTAAAATATAAATAAATAAAATGACTTATTTTATGTGGGAGCACAGGAGGCCTCCTTAAGGCCATTGCTCCAGCAACCATTTCTCAGCACTTTGAGCAGCTGTTTGTAGCAGAAACTTGACTTTCCCTTTTGTGAGGACTGCACGCAACCTTTTACCTCCTGTCCTAAGAGCTCCCCTGATGCTGCCCTGTGGAACATCTACAGAAATCTTTTAGTGTCCTGGCATGTGCAACCTCCAAGTGCAGCAGTGTTAACCCCTGAGGAACCACTCTTGACTGAGATGGGGAGAGAAACCAATGGGTAAAACCTTTTATTGTTGCCTGGGCAAAACTACTTTTGAGGGACACCTGGTGGCTCAGGTGGTTAAGTGTCTGCTTCAGGCTCAGGTCATGATCCCAGGATCCTAGGACGGACCCCTCATTGGGATGTTACTCAGCAGGAAGCCTGATTCTTCCTCTCCCTCTGTTGTCCCCACTGCTTGTGCTATCTCTCTCACACACAAATGAATAAATAAATCTTAAAAAAAAAATAGTTCTGAGTTGCATAAAGCTTCTCTGACTTTTCTGTGGGATTGAGCCCTAGGCACCCGAAGGGGGCTAACTCAATAATTCTTTGCATACAGTATTTTGGTTCTTTGTTTCTCATTCTTACTACATAATTTTTTTCTTTTTCTTTTTATTTCTTTTCAGTGTAACAGTATTCATTATTTTTGCACCACACCCAGTGCTCCATGCAATCCGTGCCCTTTATAATACCTACCACCTGGTTCCCCCAACCTCCCACCCCCCGCCCCTTCAAAACCCTCAGATTGTTTTTCAGAGTCCATAGTCTTTCATGGTTCACCTCCCCTTCCAATTTCCCTCAACTCCCTTCTCCTCTCCATAAAATTTTCTAACAAACTAGCCTACTAGCCTTTAATTCAGTCTGGGCTTTTGGATGAATCCCAGGTATATTAGGGGATGCAACTTATTAGAGTACGTGGGAGCATTATTTTCTAGGTAGTGATTTCATTTTTAAAGTAACTCAGATCTCTAAGTTCATCTGTATCTGAAAAACTATGGGTAAGAGTTTCTGTTTACTTTTTTTAATGATTAAACTACATTAAGCTGAGGAAATTTAGAACACATGTATGCCTTGTCAAATTGTATATGGAACAAAGTCCAAGGATGTTCACATGGCTCACAAGCCATTTCAGGATCCCCAGGAAGCACAGTCAGTCACCATCAACCACTGTTTAAGCACACACACACACACACACACACACAGTTATGTACCTACATACAAAACCTAAACTTTACCAAACTAAAACAAAATTATTCAATGCTCTCACAGTCCATCATGATTTTTTGTGTTTCTGCTTCTTTCTTCTACACAAGAACTCTTCATCAATTTGCCCATGACATGCACCTACTGTTTCTTTTGAATATCTGTAACTTGGCTCCTCCTTTCATCTATATTAGTCAGATAAATTTACATGATTCTCCGTGGGATTGTAAAAACATTTCCAGGTAGCAACTTTATAATGCACTATTTAAATAAGTACATGCTTTTGGGTGTTTTATATTACATCAAAGGTAGGATCTTTGTTCTGTTTATAGGATTATCTCCAAAACATCAGAGTAGATGCTTTATAAATGTTTGAGAATAAATCAATAATTGAATTATAGTAATATTTAACCCTCCCTTAAATACCCAACTCCTCTCTAAGGTGTATTATAGTGATGACATTGGTTCAACTCTTCTTAAAGAAATCAAATTCCATATTGTTGCCCAGTAAAAGAAATTTATTTTACATTCCTCAGTTTCAACACTTTTGGTTATTTCTCCCATATCATTCACTCATTGGACTAACATTAAGTGTGTACCCATTATATATAAGACACCAAGGAGAACACCTGGAAACAATACAGTGCTTGCTTTCTGAAAACTTAAATTAACAGCCTAATGGGGAAACCAGGAATCAACATCTGAGTATGAACTACAATTTATGCAGTTAACGATGTGATATGTAATATAAAGGCAGTGAACAGCTTGTGAGGAGAAAGCTTCACTTCAGAGAGATGAGAAACAACAACCTAAAAATGGATTTTACACTGTAAGAAAGTAGGGGGGAGGCATTTAAGGCAGAGAGGACAGCGTGTAAGGAAAGTCTGACATAGAAAAGGACTGGTTATCTTCCAAGAACTGAAAGGAAACTGGTAGGGATAGACTCAGTGAAGGAGAGAAAAGGCTGGTAAGGAGTGAATTCAGAGAGGAAACCAAACACAAAAATAAGGTCACAAAAGTCACCTTCAAATTGGGTTTTATTGGAGTTGCGGTGAAAGTTATAGAAGGTTTCAAAGGACTGGAGTTGCAAGATATAATGCGTACTTTATAAACAATTAGGCTTTCTACTCTCTGGAGAATTGAGTGGAAAAGATAACGAGTAGAACTGAGCGAACAGTTGGATAAAAGCGTCCGCAGCCTAGCAGGGAGATTGCATGTGAGATACAAATTTGTGAGTCAATATTTAAATGATATTTAAAGCAAAGGACAGAGATGAGATCTATAGAGAATGAAAGAAGTGAAAACTGTTCCTGAGTGAATGCATCAACAACAACAAAAACTCAGCCTGTCAGAGGGAAAGTCTGGAATATTCAGTGTCCCAGAAACTGCCAGATAAAAGTGTTTTGAGATGTTGAGAAGCATTAACTATGTCATATGCTCCCAAGAGTTCTAGAAAGTTTATTACCAAAGTGCATTATTTGAAATTGGTAAAATGTAGGTCATGGCCAATCTTAGAAGAAAACTGCTCATGCAGACTGGGTATAGAGACTTGAGATAAGAATGATAGGAATGAGTTGCAGTATCAGTGAAAACATATGGGTAGCTTTTGTTCTAAGTTTGTTGTAAATTTGCCTATGAAGAGGCAAATATTGGGTATTTGAGCAGAATTGTTACAAGGAAAAAATCAGAGAGTCAGAGATTATTTATGTACTTACTTATTTTTAATAAAATATGTTTAATTTTTTTTTTATTTAAGTGTAGTTGACACACAATGTTACATAAGTTTCAGGTGTACAACTTAGTGATTTGAGAAGCTTGTATGTTATGCTATATTCACCACACTGCAGCTACCATCTTTCCTGTTGCATTGTAATTATGAATCTTTGACTATATTCCTTTGCACCGTTTTCTTATTCCTGTGACTTTTCACCCCGTAACTAGAAGCCTGTATGTCCCTTTTCCCTTCACTGCTTTTTTTTAAATAAATATTTTATTTGTTTATTTGACAGAGATCACAAGTAGACAGAGAGGCAGGCAGAGAGAGAGGAGGAAGCAGGCTCCCCGCTGAGCAGAGAGCCCGATGTGGGGCTCCATCCCAGGACTCTGGGATCATGACCTGAGCTGAAGGCAGCGGCTTAACCCACTGAGCCACCCAGGCGTACCTCCCTTCACCGCTTTTATACAATCTCCATCCCACTCCCCTCTGGCAAGCATCACTTTGTTCTCTGTATTTATAGGTCTATAGAATTCTGTTTTCTGCTTGTTTATTCAAGTATTTTTCTTTATATTCCCCTTATGAGTTGAACCATATGGCATCTGTCTTTCTCAGTCTGACTTATTTTACTTAGCATAATACTTTTTAGATCTATCCATGTTGTCTCAAATTGCAAGAATTCACCCTTGTTTCATGACTGTGTATTTATCTATCATCTATCTATCATCTCTATCTACCTAACTATATATCTATCTCTCGGTCTCACATCTTCCTTATCCATTTGTCTAATATTCAGTACCTAGGTTGCTTCCATATTTTGGCTGCTATAAATAATGCTGCAATAAAAATCAGGATGCATATATCATTTCAAATTAGTGTTTTCATTTTCTTTGGGCAAATATCCAGCAATTGAATTATTATCATAACCTTCTATAGGTTTCACTGCAACTCAAATAAAACCCAAGTTAAAGAGAGCTTTTGTGACCTTGTTTTTGTGTTTGGTTTCCTTTGTGAATTCACTCCTTATCGCCTCTCCTCTCCTTCACTGAGTCTATCCCTGCCACTTTTAGTTCTTGGAAGATAACCAGTCATTTTCCTTGTCAGATTTTTCACATAATCTCCACCCACCCAGGTGGTGAAATATAGAATTTATCACCTCTTCAGAGCAGTATCTAAATTAATAAATTCATTAAATTCATATCTATGTTCTTCTTCATATATTCTTATAATACATAAAGAATTAAAGGGGAATTGGATTCCTGCAAGAGTACTAGACCACAAAATTAATTTGCAAATTAAATTTTGGTAAGTATTACTGTTACACATAAATATAGATACGGATAAACTGTATCTGATCTTTAATTTTGTGTTGCTGTAGTAATTTAAAAATATATATACTTATATTGTCTGTGTTAAAATCAAAATACCTTTTTTTTTGCAAATTATAGTTCAATTTATGCTTCATTAGCTTAGTGAGTAATCTAACTATATAAATGTAAAACACGAAACCATTTCAAATACTAGAACTCAAATCTCACACTAATATCCTCTATAACTTTTCAAGGTCCTTTATTTGAGAAGCCTACTATTACTCTATGTGTAAGTTGCTTCTATTACTTTTCTTAAAGGATCTTTGATAATAAGATGTCCAGGTACCCTAAAGAATGAGTGATGTGCTAAATTTATGAGAGAACATAGTTGGCATGTGAACTCTAAGAAAAAAAAAAAAAAAACTACACTCTTGGGAGAGGTTTTTATTGGGTATTCTAGAGAAAACTTTACAGTTATGACTATGTCTTCAGTAACACAGAATGTTTTCTAGGAACTTCTTTGGCTATAAATTCCTGAAACAGGAGGATTACCTCATTGACTTTGATTCAGAACCCAATGAACCGAAGAGAGAACGACTCATTTTCATTTCAGTGCTCTGGAGAATCAGGCAGTTGGACACAAGAGTACAAGTATATACGACCTTATGTTGAGGAAGTAATATTAAGAAGGAATTCTGCCAGCAGTTATGTGACTTAAAATTCAGCATGTCTGGTCTTCAATATAATACTGAAATATGAATTATTAAATTAGCTTTTGTCAATGAAAGTAAGAAGTATATGGAAAATCATTGGCAAGATGACCTTAATTAATTGCTTTTCTATCCTTGCAAAAAGCAAAGTTTAATAACTACAAAAGACCAAAATTAAAAAAAAAAAATCTGACCTGCAACCACTGTAGAGACAACATTTGCATTTAAGTGGAGTCAAATTGATTTCCTCCATTTTATAAAGGCAAGCACTCTTACCAATACAATTTAGCAGTACCATCTAATATTTAAATAATTAAAAAATAAAGACATTACACACTGTGGCCTTTTAAAATTCCTTCAAGCTTTTTAAAATAAATTTATCTATTGAGTTTACATACATATTTATTGAGTAAAGTGATGTTAAAGAAAAAGCAATTACTTTTAGTAACCTGTTATTGTTTGCAAGACCTAAGACAAAATTATTACTTTTAACTGATAGATATAAAACTTAGTTATAACATAGTTTGTACAGGTAAAGAATATTTTAAATGTAGAGCTACATATACTAGGAGCTAGATACGAAGGCAGAAGAAAGTGAACAATCTAGAATCAAGGAGCCATTCTTTGGAAGCTACTACCTATTTCCCCAAAGAGCAAAATGTACAAATCAAAGAGCCATTACTTTGTGTATTAGTCTGCTTAAGTTTCCATGACAGAACACCAGAGATGGGGGACTAACAGAAATAACAGAAGTACTTTTTTTTTTTTTTTTTTTTACAGTTCTGGAGGCTGGAAGTTCAAGATCAAGGAAATGCCAAAGTTGGTTTCTAGGGAGACCTCTCTTTCTTTGACTTGCAGATGACAACCTTCTTCCTGTGTCCTCACTTGGCTTTTCCTCTATGTGCTCTCACTCATGGTGTTTCCTCCTTTTCTTTTCTTTTTTTTTTTTTTTTAACTTTATAAAAGTTTTTTTTTTTTTTTTAATTTTTTATTTTTTATAAACATATATTTTTATCCCCAGGAGTACAGGTCTGTGAATCACCAGGTTTACACACTTCACAGCACTCACCAAAGCACATACCCTCCCCAATGTCCATAATCCCACCCCCTTCTCCCAAACCCCCTCCCCCCAGCAACCCTCAGTTTGTTTTGTGAGATTAAGAGTCACTTATGGTTTGTCTCCCTCCCAATTCCATCTTGTTTCATTGATTCTTCTTCTACCCACTTAAGCCCCCATGTTGCATCACCACTTCCTCATATCAGGGAGATCATATGATAGTTGTCTTTCTCTGCTTGACTTATTTCGCTAAGCATGATACGCTCTAGTTCCATCCATGTTGTCGCAAATGGCAAGATTTCATTTCTTTTGATGGCTGCATAGTATTCCATTGTGTATATATACCACATCTTCTTGATCCATTCATCTGTTGATGGACATCTAGGTTCTTTCCATTCTTATAAGGACGCTAGTCCTATTGAATTAGAGACCCACCTTTATGATCCATTTAACTTTAATTATGTCCTAAAGGCACCAAACACAAATACAAATACTTTGGAGGTGAGAATTCAACCTATGATTTAGGGGCAGAGGAACAGGGAGGAGAAACACAATTTACATACAATTTTTGGAAAATTTTCCTTGGTTTAGTACATTCCAGTGATGTTTTCAATGACCAATGATACACATTATCTGAATTAACTGTAAACATAACAAGTAAACTGAGCATTTATACTCACTTGCTATTTCCAAACTGTTAAATGTATCCCAACCTCAGTTATGTCATTTATTGGATCTCTGAAAATAAACTAACTTATTGCTTAACAATGCCTTTAGTCTAAAAATGTTATACTTATTCCTTTCACGGAGAGTGGATATTTGATGTACTTAAATCTAAAATTACAAAAAAAAAAAGAGAGTATTTTATACTCTATTTTCCTTCCAACTCTATTTTTATCCACTGTTATAAAGAAAAATAGAGAAAACAAATTTATTTTATTTTTTTTTATTACTTGCATCCCTACACTGCCCTTTATAGTCAAATGTGTAGAAAATACACCAGTCCAGAGTCTTAATGAATTACAAGATTTATTTATTTATTTTTAAAATTTATTTATGTTAGAGAGAGACCCCTCACCATCAAGGGGGAGAAGCAGAGGGAGAGGGAGAAAGAAAGAGAGCAACAGACTTCCTGCTGCGCACAGAGCCCCGACTCAGGACTCATTTGTAGGGCTCATGACAAGGCCTTGATCTCACACCTGAGATTAGGACCTGAGTCCTGAGCTGCAATCAGGAGCTGGATATGCCTAAACAACTGAGACACCCGGTGCCTCTACAAGATTTAAACAAAGTGTAGCTACAAAATCTTTATCTTTCTAAGGGTCTTAATTATGTAACTCAACCTAGATGGCTGTGTGTATCATGTTTTATTTTTTATATATAGGATATATTTGTATTTTGAATATTCTAGTATTGCTGTTGCAAAAAACTAAATCTTCAGAATGGTGGGGAGGACATAGATTGAAAAAATAAAGAAAACCAATTATGGTTAGAGAGCTTTAAAATGTATCAGGGCTATAGAGTCACAGAGAATTTCTAATAGCTGAAGAACTTGGGGAAGACTTCATGAAGACAGTATCTTGTAAGTTGTACTTACATGAAGGAAAGTATTTTAATTGACAAGGAAGTAGTTTGCCAGAACAGTTCTTCTATTTTTCCCAGGAGTAACAGAAAATGTATGATACTTGGACTTCATGAAATTATATTTATAACTGAGAACATTTGTTTATATTATATATAAAATATACTATATTTTACTTTAAATATTTATATTAGATGTTATGCATTTCATTTTATTGTATAAGTATCTATTACATGTAATTTATTCTAGTACATATTGTGTTGCAATGTTATTATTCAATTTGCATTATACTAGCAAATTATGGTAAAAAATAAAGCTGCCACCTGATTTCCTGAATAAATAAAATAAGCCAAATAAAACATAACACTTTAATGCTATCCAAAAAACTTATCTTTGAATTCTTGCTATTCTATTTTTTTCTATTCCTCTGTTCTTCTTGTCTGGGAGCTGGTAATTTAGCTGCTGCACTCAGAAGCTAGGGAGATTGGGAGAGAAACAGACATTTCTGTTATCACAATCACAACTCTGGGTGACAACAAAACTGATTTGACCATTATCCCTTCCTCCACACCCAAAAATCATTACAATAAATGACAGCTCTCTATCAAGTAGCAGCTTAATTTAGTGTAGTTTCATTAATTTATCATTTTATTTTATTATTTTTATGAAGTTTTTTTCTTTTACTTTTAGTATAGCTAATAGACAGTGTTCTATTAGTTTCAGGTATACAATATAGTGATTCAACAATTCTATATCTCATTAGTCAATCTTATCATGAAAAATGTACTCTTAATCTCTTTCACCTGTTACACCCATCCTCCCACCGAACTTCCCTCCTATATGCTCTATTTTAAATGAGTAACCTCAGTTAAAGGTTTTTTGTTTTGTTTTGATTTTCCCCCACAGGAACATTTTTTACTTGAAGCATGCTTCGGAGCACATGGTTCTAAAAAACATATGTAAAACGTTCCATCTAAGAAAAATAGGATACACATTTTCTTCAAGCATGCACAGAAGAATCCCCTAGCTAAATTACATAAAAAGAGACATAACTGGGACACCTGGGTGGCTCAGTTGGTTAAGCATCGGCCTTAGGCTCAGGTCATGATCCCAGGGTCCTGGAATTGAATCCCATATTGGGCTCCTTGCTCAGTAGGGGAGTAGCTCCCTCTTTCTGCTGTTTTCTCTCTCTCTCTCTCTCTGACAAATTAAATAAAATCTTAAATAAAAAGAGGAACATAACACATATTACAAATGTAAGAAGATTGAAATCATACCAAGTATATTTTCTAGCTGCAATGGTACAAAACTACAGATCAACTAGTGACAGAATTGAAATATGCACCAACATAACTTGGTAACAGAAAAAAGCAATATGGGGCGCCTGGGTGGCTCAGTGGGTTAAGCCACTGCCTTCGGCTCAGGTCATGATCTCAGGGTCCTGGGATCGAGCCCCGCATCGGGCTCTCTGCTCAGCAGGGAGCCTGCTTCCTCCTCTCTCTGCCTGCCTCTCTGCCTACTTGTGATCTCTCTCTGTCGAATAAATAAATAAAATCTTAAAAAAAAAAAGCAATATATAAAAGAAATCAGGAGGATGGGGAGGTAAGTAGCACAGGTAAAGGAGATGGTGAGAGAAATGCTACACTGACAAGAAACGAAGGACAATGCACATATTTTTATATTATTGGAACCTAAAGAGCAAGGCAGAGAGCCAGAAGCTGGGAAGCAAGAGCAGACCAAAATGGCATTTTTAATGGTTATAAAAACAGGAAGAGTTTATAGCTAGTAGTTATTGATTGAACAAATATGACTCATATATTACTGTATTATTAGATCCACATCAAATAGATTTCAGAAAGAGATTCAAATATCCTTAAATGATGAACCACTATTGTTTATGAAAATTTCCCCAATGGCAGGCCATACAAAGTAAATTCCATAGTAGATAAAGAAAACATACTGCTTAGAATATTCTCATAGTCTTTTAATTTTTTAAGTACTTATTAATATTTCAGGTAATGTAAGAACAGACTAAAAAGTCTTCCTTTTTTTTTTTTTTTTCCAGTCAGTTTTACATCTCAATTATAGCGTTTTTAATTGAGGCTTGACATTTTTCTGTTCTTGTTAGGACTGTTATTAAGATAACAAGGTAAATGGGCACCTGGGTGGCTCAGTGGGTTAAAGCCTCTGCTGTCGGCTCAGGTCATGATCTCAGGGTCCTGGGATCAAGTCCTACATCAGGCTCTCTGCTCAGCAGGGAACCTGCTTCCTCCTCTCTCTCTGCCTGCCTCTCTGCCTACTTGTGATCTGTCAAATAAATAACTAAGATCTTTAAAAAAAATTAAAAAATACACTTAAGATAACAAGGTAAACAAGGCTTCAATAATTTTCTATATTTAAGGTATCTTCTCCTAAACCCCTATGGTTTGTTTTGTTTTCAATTTTATATTCATAATTTAAAACCAATTCTTAAAATAAAAATTCTGTATGTTTGCACTTGGGCTTCAAGTTTGTTTGCCTTTTGTTGAGTTTTTAAAATATACGTATGCTTTCAGAATATAGGGTGCCAGCAAGCAGTTACTATATCTACATATAGCTGTATATTTCCAGCTGTTTTATAAAGCTTATCTTTATTTTTCAATATGCACGCAAATGAATTCTTTATTCCAGTGAAATTCACATGCTTTCACAGAGCCACTACAAACTCTAAAATGAAAAGAGTTTCTTGCTGTGAAGTAGAGACATAAAAATATGTTAACTGGGAGTTATTGTAAAGCTATTTTTTTCTAAGCAATATATTCTTGGTATAATTACCTTTGCTACATCAACCAGACAAACTTGGAATTTCAATCTTTATGAGAAAAATAAAATAAAACATTAATCTGTGTAAACTGGAAATGATAATAAAGCCAATTTTACCCTTATAAAAATATACTACAATCTAATTTTCTCTAGTAGGAAGAAATGACTAGTATGAAGACACTGAAGATGAATATTATTAAACTAAAACCAGACATGGAAGTTTTGGAAAAAAAGTTATTGTATTTAATTATTTAGAAATATAATCAATATTAAAGATAATCTGCTGCCAAAGATGAAAATGTTGAGTTAGAGCTGTTATTATTTTACTTCCAATAAAATATCTTTGAAGCTGAAAATCAGATGGCATATAGAAAAGACAAACTAAGACTCTGACAAAAGAACTTTTATAACTTTTATAACGTGAATATCAAAAGTGGTTTGAACAGGAAATTGGGACTTCCACTTTCAGCTGCATGATGGACTTGCAATCCAGAATCCATGTCACTTACAGATCACAGGCTGGATATCAGCTCCTAGAATTCTCTGCACAATAGCCAATAGGCTGTCTTCAGTGCCTTTTGTAAGTCTCTTTCCTGATCCCACTCTCATAAGGCAGAGTAACCATTGGTATATGTGCTCCTAGGCTTGAGACATGGCCAAAGGCAGCAGGATGGCAGATAGGGCCGGAGCTTACTGATCTTAATACATGCGTGCTGCACTGTTTTGTTGTACCAATGGTGGTATCAGAGTCCTTGTTTGCATGGAACAAAACTGTAAAGTTGGAAAAGAAAAGTGGACTCCAAAGCAGAGACTTACACTTGAGCTCTTATACCAGCCACACAAATGGAAGAGATAACCTGATCTCGGGATTTATTTCACTTCCCAAAATAAGTATCTCCCTGAGTAATTTATAATCAGAAACCTATATACACTGTTACAAATTTGTACTATGTGAGTGGTCTGAAAATGGCCAAATTGAATGATAACCTTTAAGTGGATTGCAAATGACTATAGAAAACAAAAGTTACCCCTGAAAAAATTCAACCACCTCCATTCAAAAGATGAGCATCTCTTTCTTCTCCCAAATCAGAAAAATTATATGTCAGTTTCTAAAAATGAAATTAAACTTAAAAAAATATTTTTAATGTTCTATTCCATATATACCATACTCACTGTGACCCTCTAAATAGGAGTGAATTAGGGACCTCCATCCAGTCGCTTGTTGTATGGCCTGCAAGTTAAGAATTTTTTTTTAATGTTTTTAAATGTTTTCAGATAATCAAAGGAAGAATAAAATTTTGTAACTTGAGGATTATAAAATATTCAAATTTTAGTTTCTATATAGTTTTATTATCACGGAATTCCTCTCATTTGATAATTCATTATCTGTGGCTGCTCTGTGCTCCACCTCAAGAGTTCTGAGAACCAAACTGTCTACCCCTCACCTAGCCTGGACACTAAGAATGCTAAAGACACCTTATTGTCTTCAGTAATTAATATGTGTTGATATTCCACAATCTTTATTAGCATACTTTTGATTTTCTAGGGCCCTTACACCCAGGCAAATAGTTCTATTATTCATTACATGATCTGAAAGTCCCATCAACTCTTCAATGAAAAGCATCAAACAACAGGTTGGACCCTAAGATTCTTTGAGTTATTCACTTCAGAACTCTACCTTCCTGTTTTTCCCAATCCTGGATTGTTATATCATCATTACCAATCTTAATCCAATCAAGGTCTCACATTGAAAAATTTACCACAAACAGAATTTCCAATTCTCAACAAATTTACCTCCCTCCAACTGAGATGTTGCTAAAGCTTCACAGAAGTGTTCCCTCTCCTGGTGATAAGTAGTAAACTCAGCTTTGCCTTGTCAACACAATGTATTGGTAATATTTAGGGAGACAGTTTCAATAATTTACTAGATGCCATCTATATGATATCTATATGGACTTGGCATTAAGGACCATATAGTCCTCAAAGTCTAAAATATGTACTAGCGTTCCTTTTACAGAAGAAAATTTGTCAACCTCTGTATTATATGAATCATATTTGTCCCATTAGAATAAAAATGCCCTACTGAATCTCTTTGCAAAGGTGCATTATTGTTTTATTTATGTCAGACTGCAAGAGCTTATTTCCTTGTGGATTCCAAAACAATTTCTGGGAAGGTGCTGCAGGGTATGGGGCAGATCATGGATTATGCTCATATCCTCCAAATCTGATATTTTTAGTTACTGAGTAAGACACCTGACTTCTATCTGGTGGATGTCCCCCTCATTTTTTTTTCTATATGAAGAACTTTTAATAAGTGGAAAAGATCATATTTCTTGGGACGCCTGGGTGGCTCAGTTGGTTGGACGACTGCCTTCGGCTCAGGTCATGATCCTGGAGTCCCGGGATCGAGTCCCGCATCAGGCTCCCAGCTCCATGGGGAGTCTGCTTCTCTCTCTGACCTTCTCCTCGTTAATGCACTCTCGCACTGTCTCTCTCTCAAGTAAATAAATAAAATCTTTAAAAAAAAAAAAAAGATCATATTTCTTAAAAAAATCTAAGTGTATGATACAATTTCCTACAAAATTTGGTGCAATCTTAGCAAGAGTTGAAGCAATACATATATCAAAAATAAGTGGAGAGGGTTACAGCACAAGGATGGAGTTTGCAAACTATCAAGGTCCTTGGTGTGAAGAACACTCCCAATGAGAACAAGCAGGCTATTTCTTCAGACATTCAGAGATGGCTATAGCAAGGGAGTCGATCACCATCACTTGCATTTGGTAGAGACTCAAAGACTGTCAGGGGAATGGAAAACCTTATGGTAAGCAAATGGTGAGGCTTCAGGTATGTTGGCTTCAGGTATGCTCTGCTTGGAGATTGAACTGTTTCCATTTCTTCAGTTCTCAACATCTCAAGAGTGATCACAGACTATACTTGAGAGCTTGTTACTGAGATATTCTTAGCTTTCCCACTTTTTCAAAAATATGCATTTTTCCTTTTTTCTTCATATTTTATTTACATTTTTGGACTAGACTGATTTTTCCATTTTATTTTATTTTATTTTATTTTATTTTATTTCTCTTCAGTGTTCCAGAATTCACTATTAATGCACCACACCCACTACTCCATGCAATGCATGCCCTCCATAATATCCACCACCAGGCTCACCCAACCTCCCACCACCCCCCCTCCAAATCCCTCAGTTCGTTCCTCAGAGTCCACAGTCTCTCATGATTTGTCTCCCCCTCTGTTTTCCCCCAACTCACTTCTCCTCTCCTTCTCCCAATGTCCTCCATATTATTCCTTATATGCCACAAGTATGTTTCACAAGTAAGTGAAACCATATGCTAATTGACTCTCTCTGCTTGACTTATTTCACTCAGCATAATCTCTTCCAGTCCCATCCATGTTGATACAAAACTTGGATAATCATCCTTTCTGATGGAGGCATAATACTCCACTGTATATATGGACCATATCTTCTTTATCCATTTGTCTGTTGAAGGGCATCTTGGCTCTTTCCATAGTTTGGCAATTGTGGCCATCACTGCTGTGAACATTGGGGTACAGTTGGTCCTTCTGTTCACTACGTCTATTTCTTTGGGGTAAATACCCAGCAGTGCAATTGCAGGGTCATAGAGTAGCTCTATTTTTAATTTCTTAAGGGATCTCCACACTATTTTCCAAAGTGGCTGCACCACCTTGCATTCCCAACAACAGTGTAACAGGGTTCCCCTTTCTCCACATCCTCTCCAGCACTTGTTGTTACTGTCTTGTTAATTTTGGCCATTCTAACTGGTGCAAGGTGGTATCTCAATGTGGTATTGATTTGAATCTCCCTGATGCTTAATCATTTTTTCATGTGTCTGTTAGTCATTTATATTAGACTGATTTTTTTGTTTTTATTGGAGCTTCTCCATGTAAGGATTAAGAGGTCAGAAACCAGTCTATACTTAGTTTTATGGTCTCTGAATGGTAAAATATGATGTTATACTATATTTTATTTGGTATTCTAGAGATGGTTCAGAAGTAAGTGTTTGTTCATGGCTCCCAAATCATTATGCCCTGTGAACCATCAAAGAGAAAACTTGAAAGGAAAAACAACAACAACAAAACAGCAAAACCCTCTTCAACTGTGTGAAAGATGAGGGTTAAAAGGAGACAAAACCTTAATTGTCTCACTTAAATAAACTCAAATAAGGATGAAAATGGCAGTTTCTTGAGAGAGGAAAATGAATATCGGGAAATACTTCTCAGATGCCTTGGAAGACACCCCAGAAAGTTAAAAATCAAACCCTAAGTTGCAGACCCTGATCCTTCCACTAGATCACATAGGGAAATTGTAACATTGAGAAACAAATGAAAGAGAGAAAAATTGTCCACCAGAACATTGATACCACCAACATAATACAGTAAACTTGAGATTATCTTCCATCTATAAAAGGAACTTTGTACCAATGCTTGGTAAGACTTTAAGTTCCTTTCTTGTAAAATGCAAGGAAATTATATATATGATTGCCTTAATGTGAAATTACATCCTCAAAACTATCCCTGATTTCCTCAGGGACTTTTAAAAAACATTGCAGAAATAATGGTCATTTGTTGTTATCTATATTTATTAAGTAGGAAAATAGTCCTTCACAGGGAAAGTCCATTTACTGATATTAACCCCTTATTGGCTATCTACTGTGCTGAAAACAAATTAGAGTAACTCCTTTCCCTCAGATTAATTTAGATGAAGAAGTACCATTTGGGGAAAAAAAATTAATTAATTAATTAATTAATGTCTTGCAAGAGGCATTAAAGAGATGTTAAATTTAAATATATGGATGGACCTAGAGGACATTACACTAAGTGAAATAAGTTAGACTAAGAAAGATAAATATCAAATAATCCTATTTCATAAGTTAGAGCTAAAAAAAAAAAAGGTGAATAAGTAAAAAATAAAATAAAATAAAATAAAATAAAAATAAAAATAAATAGCATCAGACCCATACAGAGAACTCATAGACACAGAAACTGATGGTTGCTAGAGAAGAGTGGAGAGGGGGAATGAGGGGATGGGCAAAATGGATGAGGGGGAGAGGAAGAGATAGGCCTCTAGTTACAGAATAAATGTATCAAGGACATAAAGGCACAGCATGAGGAATATATTCAATGATATTGTAATAATGATGTAATGGGATAGATGGTAGCTATACTTGTGGTGAACAGAGCATAATGTACGAACTTGTCAAATCACCAAGTTCTACACATAATATAACACTGTATGCCAACTATATTCACATAAAACAAGAAAGGGAGAAAGAGTGTAAAAAAATAATTCATGGGTAAAAATAAATAAATAAGTTTAAATATAAGTAATGATAAAAATTCTCTATTTTAACTTATAAAGGTATACTCACTTTTGAGTTTGTTGCAGAAAAGTCTGATGTTAAAAAAATCAGAGTATTTAATACATATTGTAGTATATTGGGTTAAAAATTATATCCAGAGATTTCAGGTTTTTAAGTAATGTCTGTTTGGGAAAAAAAATATCATTCAAATAAACAAGATAAATATAACACAAGAAAAGTGATGAATTTTAGTTGAGTATTATGACTAGATGTGGTTTGTTGATATCTAGTTAAAAATTACAGTATGGCATTTAATGCCTGAATATAAAATTGGAATTTATGCAAATTTGACTATGTGAAACAATTATTTTAGCTTTTTTATCAGTATTTTAAGTTAGTTGGAAAAATGAAGGGTGCCCAGGTGGCTCAGTGAGTTGAACATCTAACTCTTGTTTTCAGCACAGGTCTTGATCTCAGGGTCATGAGTTCAAGACTTTCATTGAGCTCCACACTGGGTGTAGAACAATTAAGAAAAAAAAAAAGTTGGAAACATGAAATTTGGAGATAAGAAGTAACTATTGACCAGTTGATAAAGTTGACCTAGGGTCAATTTGAGAAGTCAAATAATAACAACTGAAAAAAAACAAATACAACTCTCCATTGGAATCCAATGTTAGAATTTTTACATATGACA
Organism: Mustela erminea; assembly: GCF_009829155.1. NCBI lineage: Eukaryota > Metazoa > Chordata > Mammalia > Carnivora > Mustelidae > Mustela > Mustela erminea. The sequence continues at coordinate 123,451,528 of NC_045615.1, read as the reverse complement.
TAGTTTATTCTAAAAATGACTTTATTTAAAACAAACTTAAAATATTATTATATTTTATTTAATATATTTAAGCCTTATATTTCTCACTTGTAAAAAAGGAATAAGAACATGACATATTTTATGAGATTATGAACCTGTAAAATTTATTAATGAAGTTATTTGCCCACAATGAATTTACAATAAATGTTAGCTACTACTGTATCATAAACTGTAGCAACCAAATTTTCTTTCATCTTGAACAACATAATTTAAATTCTATATGTTATTTCCCATGATATTAAATCTGATATCAAAAGTAATTTAAACTCATCATAGAGCATATGATTTCTCCAAAAATACTCCAAATATATTTTAAGAAACAAACATTTAAATAGTATTCAGAAAAGAATACTGTTACATTTTGGTGTTTATCTTCTACTTTTTACAAAGTATTTTTATGCGAAGACTTTTTTTTTTAACAATATGGAATATTTTCTTCCCCATATATCTTCAGTGTTCTCATCAAAAATACACCAAAAATAGATTTTTGATAGCTATAGAGTATTCTGCTATTACCAATCTTTATTTGCCTGGTGGTCAATTATTAAACTTTAAGATTACTTGTTTTGTCAATATTATAAATAATGATTCAGAGTATATTCTACATATAAATATGCACATACCAAAGACTATTTGCTTAGGATAAATTTATAATAAAGGAAGTGCTGTCCCAAATGATATAACTAATTTATGAAGATTTGAATATATGTTGTCATATTTCATTTTCAAATTTTGAATCAATTTATACCTCAAACATGCTATAAAGACTTTTTTCCCTGCACTCATGTGAACACTGAAAATTATTCCTGAACATTTGATAGACAAAGGCCTTTTCAATTTAACATAATGAAACTCAAAGGTGCACTTTACATAGTTTATTACAGCAGTTATCAAAAACTGAATAAAGACTCTGAAAAGTGTTTGATTCATAATAGTCATTCAACAAATATATGTTGAGTGAATTCCACAGCTCCAAAGATATAAAACATGTTTTTACAACTTCTAATATTTTTTAATATTTTGAAAATGATTTGCTGAACATATTAATATAACTAAACTCTACTGACATTAATCTTATTGGATTTCAAATTTGCTATTATCAATATAAAATAAATGTTTATGAAATAATTAAGAAAATCTTTCATTTTGTGATATGTTGGTTATTTTTATAAGAACATTCATCAATATGTTATATTATTTGATATTTCATTTTGATTTCTATCTTTATAATTGATGTAATAGAGTTTCAAGAATATTCATTGATATTTAGGAAAAAAGTATACTTTAAAATGTTGTTTCTACTTTCACTTCTACAAAATATAATGACTTCCCAGAGACTCTTTTAAGTTTTTAAGAAAGTCTTTGTTTATATTCTGAAATCCTTTGAGTTTTATTTGCAGAATAACAAAATACTAAGAAAACATACAACAGTTTTCTTTACTTAATATATTTTATTGCTATAACTACCAAAGAAGAAAACCCTAAAGTCATATAAGTCATATAAAGTCATATAAGAAGAAGATTAGACTTATTAATATGCTAGAATATAAATAAAATATTTCAATATAGACTCAATCCTATCTATTTCATAACATATACAGAAAAATTGTTGAGTATATTATGTAAAGGCTGTTCATATATTCCCTACAGTAAGTTTTATTACTTATCATTTTAAAATGATAATTTCTTCACAGAGCATATGGCAAAGGACAAGGCAAAAAGAGAAACCTTCCAAATTCATTCCATGAGGCAAGAATTACCCTGCTAGTAAAACCAGACAGACTACTAAAAAAGAGAACTGCAGACCAATATCCCTGATGAACATGTATGCAAAAATTCTCAATAAGGGGCACCTGGTGCAGAGTCAGTTAAGCCTCCAACTCTTGATTTAGGCTCAGGTCATGATCACATGGTCCTGAGATCAAGCCCTGCATTGGACTTTGAACTGGACCTGTTGCCTGCTTAGGATTCTTTTCCCTCTCCTTCTGCTCCCCCATCCCCTCAAAAAAGGGAAAAAAAAAACACCTCAATAAAGTGCTATCAAATTAAATCCAACAGCATAGTAAAAGAACCATTCACCACAATCAAGTGGGATTTATTCCTGGGCTATAAGAGTTGTTCAATATTCACATATCAATCAACATGATATACCATTGTAAGAAAAGGTAATAACCATATGATGCTTTCCATAAAATCAGAAAAAGCATTTGACAAAGTATAACATCCAATTCATGATAATAAAAAACCTCAACAGAGTAGGGTCAGAGGGAACATACCTCAATATCATAAAGGCCATATATGAGAAATCCAGAGCTAACATCCTCAATTTGGAAAAATTGAGAGCTTGTCCTTTATGGTTAAGACCTAAGACATGATGTCTACTCTCACCTCTGTTACTTAACATAGTACTAGAGGTCCTAGCCACAACAATCTGATAACAAAAATAAATAAAATCATCCAAATCAGCAAGGAAAAAGTTCAACTTTAATTATATGCAGATGACATAATACTCTATATAGAAAACCCAAAAGGCTCCACCAAAAAATTGTTAGAACTGATACAAAAATTCTGAAAAAGTTGCAGGATATAAAATCAACATACAGAAATCTCTTGCATTTCTACATATCAATAATCAAGCCACAGAAAGAGAAAACAAGGAATCCGTCCCCTTTACAATTGCACCCAAAACCATAAGATACCTAGGAATAAATCTAACTAAACAGGTTAAATATTTGTATTCTGAAAACTATAAAATAAAGATGAAAGAAATTGAGGATGACACAAAGAGATGAAAAACATTCCATGCTCGCAGATTGGAAGAACAAGTATTGTTAAAATGGATAAAGAAGATGTGGTATATATACACAATGGAATACTATGCAGCCATCAAAAGAAATGAAATCTTGCCATTTGCTACAACGTGGATGGAACTAGAGGGTATCATGCTTAGCGAAATAAGTCAAGCGGAGAAAGACAACTATCATATGATCTCCCTGATACGAGGAAGTGGAGATGCAACATGGGGGGTTAAGGAGGTAGGAGAAGAATAAATGAAACAAGATGGGATTGGGAGGGAGACAAACCATAAGAGACTCTTAATCTAACAAAACAAACTGAGAGTTGCTGGGGGAAGGGGGGTTGAAAGAAGGGAGGTGGAGTTATGGACATTGGGGAGGGTATGTGCTATGATGAGTGCTGTGAAGTATATAAACCTGGTGATTCACAAACCTGTACACCTGGGAATAAAAATATATTATATGTTTATAAAAAATAAAAAATTAAAAAAAATAAAATCTTTTAGGACGCCTGGGTGGCTCAGTGGGTTAAAGCCTCTGCCTTCGGCTCAGGTCATGATCCCAGGGTCCTGGGATCGAGCCCCGCATCGGGCTCTCTGCTCAGCAGGGAGCCTGCTTCCTCTTCTCTCTCTGCCTGCCTCTCTGCCTACTTGTGATCTCTCTCTGTCAAATAAATAAATAAAATATTTAAAAATAAATAAATAAATAAAATAAAATCTTTTAAAAAGATTTTTAAAAAATGCTATACTACCCAAAGCAATCTACACATTTAAAGCAATTCTTATGAAAATATCAGCAGCATTTTCCACAGACCAAGAACAAACAATCTCAAAATATGTATGAACTGTAAAAGAACCCAATGAGTCAAAGCAATCCTGAAAAAGAAAAACAAAGTTGGAGACATTAAAATTCTGTACTTCAAATTGTATTATAAAGCTATAATGATCAAGACGGTATGATACTTGGCACCAAAACAGACACATGGATCAATGGAACAGAATAGAAAAGCCAGAAATGGACCTTCAACTATATGGTCAACTAATCTCCAACAAAGTGGAAAAAGTATCCAACGGAAAAAAAGGCAGTCTCTTCAATAAATGATGTTCAAAAAACTGGACAGCAACATGCAAAAGAATGAAACTGGACCACTCTCTAACACCAGACACAAAAATAAATTCAAAATGGATTAAAGACCTAAATTTGACATAGGAGACCATTAAAATGCTGGAGGAGAACATAGGAAATAACCTCCTTGACATCAGCCATAGCAACATCTTACTAGATATGCCTCCTGAGGCAAGGGAAACAAAAGCAAAGTGAACTATTGGGACTTTATCAAAGTAAAAAGCTTCTGCAGAGCAATGGAAAAAAAAATCATCAAAACTAAAAGGCAACCTACAGAATGAAAGAAGATATGTGAAAATGACATATCTGATAAAGGGTTAATACCCAAAATCTATAAAGAATTTAGAAAACTCAACACCCCCCCAAAAAAAACAATCAAGTTAAGAAATGGGCAGAAGACATGAATAGACATTTTTCCAAAGAAGACATACAAATGATTGATGGATACATGAGAAGATGTTCAACCTCACTCACATTAGGAAAATACAGATCAAAACTACAATTAGATACCAACTCACAGCTGTCAGAATGGCTGAAATTAACAACACAGGAAACAATAGATGCTGGCAAGGATGCGAAGAAAGGGGAACCCTTTTACAATGCTGGTAGGAGTGCAAACCACTCTGGAAAACAGCATGGAGTTTCCTCAAAAAGTTAAAAAAAGAGCTGTCCTATGACTCAGCCATTGCACAACTAGATATTTACCTAAAGGATTCAAAGATACTGATTTGAGGGATACATGAATTCCAGTGTGTATAGTAGCATTATCAAAAATAGCCAAATTATAGAAGAACCCAAATGCCCATCAGCTGATTAGTAGATAAAGATGTGGTGCTCACACATGCACGCACACACATGCCCACAGACTGGAATATTCCTCTGCCATCAAAAAGAATGAAGTCTTGCCATTTGCAATGATGTGGGTAGAGAAAGAGTGTATTATGTTAAGCAAATAAGTCAGTGAGAGAAAGACATATACTATATGATTTTACTCATATGTGGAATTTAAGAAACAAAACAAATGAACATAGGGCACAAAAGAGAGAGGCAAACCATAAAACATATTCTTAACTATAGAGAACAAAGTGAGGTTACTGTAGGAGAGGTGGATGAGGGGATGGGTTAAACAGGTGATGGTATTAGGAGGGCAATTGTGATGAATACCAGGTGTTGTATGTAACTGATCAATCACTAAATTTTATACCTGAAACTAATATTGCACTGTATTTTACATAGTTGGAATTGTTTAAATTTAATTTTATTTTTCAGTGTTCCAGGATTCATTGTTTTAGCTGGAATTTAAATGAAAACTGGGGGGGGGGGAGACAACAGAAGGAGAGAATGGAGTTGTCCATATTTAATATACATATGAGTTTTTGAGAACATATATATGTATGTGTGTATGAGTTGGTTGAAATATGCAATCCTTTAACAACCTGGTTTCAGCTGTAAGTATAAATTTAAGATGAAAAACTCAAAAGATAGTTCTACTTGTTGTAGAAGTAGGAAATAGTGGATTTGAGGTGATAAGGGAACAAGATAGACTAATATGTACCACTGGAGTTTTCCAGAGGCAGTGACTGACACAAAAATACTAAATAAAGTGACTTATTTTGGAGATGAAAAAACAATAATAGAGACTGAAAAATAGGGGGTGGACAGCAAGTTAATTATTTATTTTCAAGGTAGCTACCATTGAATATATCTAGAGCTTAATCCAACAGAGAATATTAATTTGAGATCTTGTACAGAACATTCATTTGAGGTTTGTTCCAAGAGAACCGAGTTACTTATTCACATAATCCTATCATTAGTTGAGGGCTGTTCTAAAGGCATTAATGATTGAGCACTCCCAGTATAATATTATACAAGGTAATTTGTAATTCTGCAAAGCCTGTAACAATAACAACAACAAAAAGGGCTAAGAAACAAGATGGTTATTTCATGTTATTTTTATATCCAAAGCATCCTCAAACTTTCTTATTGCTTCATTCTTTGTTTTCACTTAAAAACTTTTTCAAAAGCTTCTATAAAAACATCTGAACCCCTTCAGGACTTTTAGGAATATTGATAATACACAAGCTGACTTTTAGGTAATAAAATGATTACTATATGACTCTTTCTCTGCAGAAGTAGAAATGGATAACTCTAAACTCCAGGGGAAGGGTAGGAATAGCACACCAACAAAATGAGAAGTTAATACAAGTCTACACTGAAAACAAAAATTAAAAGAGATACCACTCATGAGCTACTTTCCTAATTTGTTTTAAGAATACTAGAACTGGATTTAAGACACAAATTGGGGGGGAAAAAAGAGACATATGGAAACTAATTGAAAGATCACCCGCTGAATTAGTTCTGTAATATAAGATACTAGCACAATAGAGTAGTAACCCAATTCACATCCCCTGCCTCTGCCATGGTGACTTGACTAGTTTTCCAGTGCCTTATTTATTGATATGATTTAGTCGGTTAAATATTGCCAGAAATGTAAGGATTGACAAAAATGGGAAGTCAGAAATTGGAGGCTGAACATGAAAGAAGGGTAAAGGTAATACTAACCAGCAAGAATACGACGATAAATTCACAAAAGCAAAATTATCCTGTTGTCCTAAAGAAGAATGTCTGGAAGAAATATCTTCAAGGGAAAACAAGAACAAAACATAAGTAAGTGAACAAAACAAAGCAATACTAAAAAATGTTGGGATATAATTTTCTATGGGTCTTTCATGGGTTTTGTTAACAAAGCACTGATGCTTTATCCTGGACTATCTCCTTGGAAATGTTTTCATTACACATAGCCTTGAAAGACAGTAACTCCTTCCAGAACAAAGGGCAGACATGCTTACTGTCTATTATATAAAATACAGGCTCTCTAAACCTTAGATATCCGAAGGCGTAACATACTCCATTGTGTGTGGAAGTGTCATCCTTGTAACACCTTGTGGAAATAGGAGCTCAGTAATAAGGTAAAAAATATTTACTTACCCCTTAGCTATTTCTGTTGCTGTGAGTAATAAAACAGTTCTTCGTCTCTGATGCCAGAGGTCTGTGGTTTATCCCAACAGCCATGCAACAGACTGGCTAACTTAAAAGCTTGCAGGTAGAGTAAAATTTCATATCCTTCACCATTCTGGAAACCTTCTTGATTTCACTTTGTGTTTGAGTGCATCAAGACTTTTTCACTTTTATTGAGAAACTTAGGGATGAATTAGTGAAGGATACAAAGAAACCTAAGCAAAGGCATACAAAAATCAGGAATTGTTTTCAACTTCAAAAGAAAAAAATTTGCAAACTTTTTTTAAATTTTATTTTACTCTTATGCAATGTTATAATTGTAAAAATTTGTTAAAATTACAATTTTATTTTACTTTTATACAATGTTACTGTACTAATTGATCAGCTCTGTGTGATATTTATGCCTTTTATAATTAAAAGACCGTGTAAGTGGTTAGAATTGTGTCTCTCAATAGTTATGTTGAAGTCCTAACTTCCAGGACCTGCAAATCAGGCATTGTTTGAAAATAAGGTCTTTGCAAACATAATGAATTTAAGAAGAGATTAGACTGCATTAGGGTAAATCTAAATGCAACGTTGGTATTCTTAGATGAAGAGAGGTATTTCCACACAGACACAGAAGACACAGGAGAACAGAAACAGAGATTGGAAGAATACATCTACAAGCCAAAGGAAGGTAGGATCATTATCACCTGCCAGAAGCTAAAAGGCAACGAAGGCAACTAAGAGGCAACGTTTTAGACCGAATATGACCCTGTTGACACCTTGATTTTTAAATTTATCCCAAACTGTGAAAGAATAAATTCCTGTTATTTCAAACTTCCCAGCTTGCAGCAATTTGTTACAGCAGCCTTAAGAAACCAAGACAGACATTAAGAGCAAGTCTATTTATTTTTTTCTAAATTTTGAAGAAATGATCAAATACAGCATGATTATGACATGGAAAGAAAATAGGTTTCCCAGATATGGCAAAATCTTTCCTTGCTCAGACTATATCACCAGCTATTATTATACACATGAGAGACTTTGGAGGACAAAGAAGGCTACAGAGAGGCCCTGTTAGGAAATGAAGCTAACGTAGATTCTCCTTTGAAAACTCTATTAAAAATATACACATTTTCTCCTATGCTGATCATATCTGTAATTATTATATTCTTCTAAGTTAGTTTTACTCCTTGTATGGGATGACAATGGGAGCTCAAATGTGTTCTAACATTCCATGAGCTCAGAACTTTTCACAAAGAGAAAAACCCAGAGGAAGTAAAAGGTTCTTATCAGAGTCCAACTGATTGAATAATGGACTGAAGAAGAATGCTTCTGACTTTTAAAAGACAGGTAACTTTTAAAACTTTTAAACTTTTTAAACTTTTAAAACACGGGTAACACAAAACAGACATCCACTAGTCAGTCATGGCGATGGTAGGGAGAGGTAGAGGATGAACCACAAAAATAATTGATCTTTTAATTAGCAGACAGCTTCAAGTGCTGTCATGATGAATATGTATGAGGTTGCTAATCTATGAGAGTGATAGTTTGAGAACTAAATTTCAAATCTTTACCAGAATCATTAGGATAGGCTGCATCGACAGGTTATAGTGAGTGCTACAAACCGTAGCATCCCTTTAAATTCATTCCTTTAAGAAACTTGTTATTTTATTAACTCTATTGTTCTTTTATATGGAATAATTACAGAAGCAATAGTAAAATATATTTTTCATTGGTAATATCACTTTAATTATTTGCACTGACACATTACATGACAACTAAATCTCACTTGCGATGTAAATGTATAACTTTGATTTTTCTAATTTTTCTTTTTGCCTTCATAAAAGGTAGAATATTGTAATTTATTGTATAGTTCATCTACTTATATAATTATCAGATATGCATTTTACTCTAAAAATAAATTTCAGGGACGCCTGGGTGGCTCAGTTGGTTAAGCAGCTGCCTTCGGCTCAGGTCATGATCCCAGCGTCCTGGGATCGAGTCCCACATCGGGCTCCTTGCTCGGCAGGGAACCTGCTTCTCCCTCTGCCTCTGCCTGCCTCTTTGTCTGCCTGTGCTCGCTCTCTCTCTCTCCCTCTGTCTCTGGCAAATAAATAAATAAAATCTTTAATAAATAAATAAATAAATAAATTTCAGTGTATTATGTGGTGCACATTATTTTAAAATTTATTGTACATTTATATAAGATTAATTTTGCAAACAGGAATTAATCATATATTTAATGAACACTTCTCATATTTAAATTGAAAAGAATTTTATTTTTCAAGTAAAACTAAAGCCCAAATTCATCAACAAATCTAAGGAAATTTTTGAGCAAAGAGAATCTATTATAATTAGTTACTTAGAAACCCATATTCCATTTTATTAGGAAATACTACCAATTTCAAATATTATAAATCCGTTTTGCTGCCCCACTGAATGGAGAGAATTTGATTCAGAGCATAATATAACATACTGTATATACATACATATATGCATACATACTCTGTATGTCATTGACCATAGACGCATAGTCTGAGTCCTAAAGACAAGACCCAAACAGTTCTACAAATAATGCTCATCACTGCCAAGACTTTGTCTAAACTACCATATTTTCTTCAAGCAAAAATATCCCCCTTCTTCAATAATAAATTTGAACAAGTTTCTTCCCTCCTATGGGTTCTCAAGCTTAGAGTTTAAGATGTTAGTTTTCAAATTACATGCAGTGAAATCTCCTGGAAGTGCCAACTAAACTGAAGAGCACTGAAGAAGAATTGGTTCTAGTTTCATCAAATGTAGCATCCTGGAGTCACTAATAACACAAGATTTCCTGGGATCAAATCTTGAATACAAGGTTCGTTTACATTGTGAACCTACAAACACAAAAGCTTTTGCTATATTCCATTTCCAAGGTCAATTATGTTCCTTGATAATTGTTAAGCTGACTTTGGGAAAACCTACATTTCCTTATCCATGTTGCATCCTGTGAATAGAAGTGGACTTTTGTCATTGCAAAAGATAAATACAAACATTTAATCTGTAATGGGGCATCCTTTTGATAGGGCATCAGACTATAGTTTAGACTGAAGTATTGTTGTAAATCTTCTGAGACAGATCACAATATTTAAATCTAAAATAATAATCATAACTTCGCAGAAGGTGGAATGATAGACTTTACCACCACAAGAGATTATATTTCCAATAAAATAGAAATGTCTCAATTTGTATGTCAATATCGCCAACAGACTACATTATCTATTTATTTAGCTGAAGCAATCTTTGGCAGAATCCAATATTATTCATTCAGAATTGTGTTCAGCTGCAGAGGAAACAAAGAATCATATGAAAACTATAGTTTCCTCTATAGCAGTTATGGCTATTCTCCCTCACCAGTATGTGCCTAAAATTTCTATTCACAGCCCAGTTATTTTTTTTTATTTCCTTGAGAATTAATTCAAAAATATGGATTTTATCTGTTATACAAAAGGTATCACTCTAGTAACTGAGCTACAGTGGTGGACAAAACAGACATTATCCAAGATATCTTTTAGCTTAGTCTACAGATTCAGATCTTCCCTAGCACCATGATTTCTCTCTGTATATAATAGTTACAGTTCCACAGAGTTGAGTCATTCCTGTTCCATCTCTGGATACATGTCACACAGTTCCTATGATATCTAGATCCTCATCTGGTGACTATATTTTATATATGATTGATGGTGTTCCTCAGGTTGATGTTGATGCTTCTTTGTTGGCACTATTTCTCTCCATGTTCTTTTCTATTCCATTGATAGTGTGGGGGAGGCTTTGCCACGTCAGTATAGCAGTGAAGAGTGGGTTTCAGCTTTTAACAAGACTTCACAGAATACTTATAGATAACCAAGTGAATATTATAACAGAACTACTAGAATTTTCTCTTTTTCATATCCTGCAGGCCCAGTGTGTTGAATCCAGACTCTGATGAATCTCTTCATAGCAGGACCAAGCTCATGTCCACCACATGGAGGATGTAAAAAATATCTAGAGTTCTATTTAGTTCTATTTAGACCACATTATCACATTATAAGTCCTGGGCAGAAAAGTTATTTCCTACTTCCTGTATTCTTAGACATCCCCAAGCTCTTTCTCAGAAAAGTCCACCCTCAGAGATATCATATCTGCTCTGAATAAAATAGGAAAAATATATCATAGTACAAGAAATCAATATCAGAAACTTTTTGAATATTCAATCATAAATAAAATAATAAATTTATTTTAAATTAGACTTTAACAGTCTACTCCAGTTTCTTAATATTGCACTGTCTTCTGCAGGAAGGAAATTTTTCACTCCATCTTCTTCCTGTAATTCTCTTCAGCTCATATCCTTTATCTTGATCAATTAAGAACACAAACAATAAAATAGAAAATGTCAATAATTTTAGGCTAATTAAAATATGTGTTTATGTAGTGTAAAGAAATATTTATTTCTCTATGCCTATTTCCCTCTTCTCAAAAAATGGTTTAAAAATATCAGACACATTTATATACAACCATATATCATATTTCACAATGCAAAACTGGAGTTTTAGCTTCTCAGATTTATACCAGGCTATTTATGCTTTTCTCAAGGTATGTATATGGCATCTCCCTATACTTCTCCCCTCAGAATAAAAGAAAATATAATTTTAAAAATGGAATGTGAAGCCCTTAATCTTTTATGGTCAGAAATTATTAGCTAAGTAACATCTTCTGACTATTGTTTAAGTTAATTTTATGATTTGACCAAATGTTCTGTTTTACTTATTCTTCATTTTAAAGTATTAAGTTTGTCTGGCTCATATATTTATTAAGGTATAAGTGCTCTGAGTCTCTCTCTCATCCTCAAACAGAGATTCTGTTTTGAAATGCTCACCACTTACTTCCTACTAATACTCCTTTTTCTGTGGATTTTCTAATATTGTCAAAGTAGTTACTTTAATGTTTGAAGCATAAAACAAGGGTTAAGGAGAGAATAAGAGAAGAACAAGTAACAAGAGAAAGTATGAGTCATGAAGGTTAAGATAGGATAGGGGATTGGGCGATATTGAAATGAGAGAGGCTCAGATGTATCTGCTTTCTAAGTAAAACGGAAAGCAAAGGCAGAGTAAGATGTCTGCAGAGCCTCCTGATGGAAAATAAAATACACATAAAAAGTTAAATTATTTTGAAATTATTTTTTTCACACTGTTTATTTTATACGCAGAAATTAGACCTTATAGGTCACCATTACATATCATATAATATAAAATATGAGGATATTTCTCAGATAATTTATAAATGATTTTCAATTTGGAAGTATAGTTTTTTGCCAAATTAAGTCTAATAATTTTATCACATAGGAATGGACAAGACTTGCAGGTTTCAAGACATTATCCTGATTCCACTTCTAAAGTAATGAAATTTCTAGAACTAAAACACTTTCTAACATGTTAGCTTTATCTAATAATAATTTTCTATCAATTGTGGTTAATAACATATTACATTTACATAGACTTTATTAATCTTTAAAAGAATCTAAAACATCTGACTATTTCTTTGAATTTCACAAGATTCAACAGCATGTTCTCTGAACTCTTCTTAGATTCTTTGCTTTAAATGAACATTTTTCTTGAAAAGTAAATCCTGTTTATGACAAGAGAACTACCTTCTGTACATTTCACTCATTTGCGTAAAAACACAGCAACCACACTGAGGATTGTTGACAGGAGACTTGCCCTCAGGATAGTTCAGAATTGAAAAGAAATGCTGAGATATGCTTTGCTTTTTTGAGAGCAAAGAGGTTAAATTTCACTATGTATTTTTGGTTGAAACTCATGGTGCTTCTAGACAATAGGAGATGCCTCAAATGGAAAGATTTCACCTTCGTCCCAACCCACCTACACTTCTGTCATAAATATTACACTACCTTTCCTCCCAAAATACAAGGCCAGGGAGATGAAGGGGCAGAGAAGCTGGATCTCTTGCCTCAAGGTGAGACCAACTCTGCAGTACAATCTGTGCTTTAGCGCTTCCCTTGGGGCCAGACTGAGATTTGTTTCTGGGGAAGATGTTCTAAGATAATCTTTTTCCAAAAAATGTTTGCTGGTGTAGTTCTATGTTTCAATTCATTTTGAAATGATAGGTATCTTATGCAAATAATCATTTCAAATTATATGATTTATTAATATTATTATTATGAATCATTATCAATTCACTTTTAAAATATAAATGTGCATGCATGTGTTTGTATGTGTATGTAGGGAAAATATTTCCTCATAGGTTTTTCTGAATTATCCCAATATTGTGTACAAGAGAAAATGTTATATTTTAATTATTTTCTATTTTTAGGATAATTTTGTTATAGCAGGTGAAACAGATTGAGGAAATTCCATGATTTACCAAAATTATTTCGCAATGTCAAGATCAGAATCCAGATCTTCAAAAGCCTGACCCTTTGCCATTTTGTTTAAAATTCAAATTCGGGAAATATTTACTGAATGTCCAGCACATAAAAAATGCACTTTAAGTATTTGTTGAATGAACAACATATAACCAGTCAATTGGTATATAGATTATGACGCTATCAGGCTATGATTAAAGCAAAGTACTCAATTCACCTTGTTTGTTTTCTTCTCAAGAATTGCTTCAACATCTTGGGGCACCTGGGTGGCTCAGTGGGTTAATGCCTCTGCCTTCAGCTCAGGTCATGATCTCAGGGTCCCAGGATTGAGCCCCTCATCGGGTTCTCTGCTCAGTGGGGAGCCTGTTTCCTCCTCTCTCTCTGACTGCCTCTCTGCCTACTTGTGATCTCCGTCTGTCAAATAAATAAATAAAATCTTAAAAAAAAAAAAAAGGATTGCTTCAACATCTTAATGTGCTCTTATTGCTTTCTTCTCAGTTTAATTTGTTCAACTACAAAACAACTCTCACTTTATTTACTTTATTCTGAAGTAATTCCTTTCTGTTGGCATTCATCCAGCCAATATTAACTGACAGTCTACTATGTGCCACCAACTCTAATAGTCACTGGGGACACCCTAGTGAATATGGTTCACTCTAAAATAGTCTCAAAAGAATCACCCATAATATTATGGCCAGAATTATTTAGGATAGGGACACATACATGGGACATTTTCCTCTGTATTTGTGCATGAGAAGCAAAAGAATGATTAGTTCTGCATTTTTACAAACCTGAAGAATGTGTAGCAAACCATCTCCCACAGAGTCCTCTTCTCAAATGTCCTTCCATCTCCAAGGCAACCAGATGGTTTTTCTAGACTTTAAAGAAGTTTTTCAGCTTAGATTCATCATATCCTCACCAACAACTTTGAGTATGAAATTAATCCCCATAATAGGCTTATGCATTCTGTTTCTCATATATCTATTTTGCATTTGAATATGGTGACTCAATAGTATTTCACTAATTGTTTATAAGATGTTCACTTAATCTTTTATGTATTCATCTTTCACATATTCCCCACGTAGTTTGTTTTTTTTTTCTTAAACCAACGGAAGCTATTAGACTCTTTTGTATTTCTACTTACTTCCAGATAATGTGATCCTTTGATGTTTTTCAGAGGGTAATACATGAATAATATTAAAATATTCTAAGACAGATGACTGTGTCTGAAAAGGTTTACATTTACTTTCTGAGGGTGCTAATGGATGAGAAGATGTTACATAGCTTATTAAAAATAAACATTCCTGGGGTTATAACATTCTAGATTTTTTTTAATGGACTCTGTTTTGATAGTTTCTAAAGTTTCTCTTCTCTGTATTACAACACTTAAAAATAAGTACGGAGTAGACAAATATATAAATATACAATTTATAATCTCTCTCATTAAGTTTGGTAAAGTTCATCCTTTTTTTTTAATCTCTTTACTGAATTAATACTGTCATATCTACTGAGCTGAGACAATGGCTTAATATATCATGCAAAATAAAATTCATAAACAGAACTAAAACTGTAAAGTAATACTAATTTTTTATAAGGGGAACCCACATAGATTGGCCAGTGATGTTCTTCTTCCTCAGCTTTTTTATTAGAACTGCCAAAAGTATTTTTGACAATTTATCTGAGATTACTTTAATTCTGAATATATCTGAGATCTTCATTATCAATTATATAATAATCAGTTGATTTGAACTAATTTAGTAACAGGTGATGAAGTTTCAAATATTTAGAAAATATTCTAAATACTTGTGTCAATAAATACCAAAAAAAGCAGGATATGTGTTTCTTTTATAAAGGAATGGATATCAATTCAGATAGTTGCAAATAAAGATATAAATAAATAGTAACAGAGATTCTTCTTTTAAGAAGTAAATGAAATTTGAGCAAACCTAATTTTGAACAAAGAGACACATGTGCTTTGTAATATCCCAGAATTTGTCATTGGTACTGAGGTACACATGTGAGATAGAGGTTTGCTTAAATTTTTTCAAGTTCTTTCTGACTCTAAGTTACTTCTATTGAATTTGTTCAATTTATGGAATATTTTCTCTTTTTATGTGGCTGTCCTCTTTTCCTGCAGTATTCACATTAGACATCTCCCTTATCTCTTTACTCTCTCCAAAACCAGTGAAACAAGAATATAAAGTTATAGATGATATACAAATATAGAGGATATAAAAAATAAAAGATTGAGAAAGCCCCTCCTCAAATATAAATTTCATTGCGAACATCTTGTTTTTCAGCTACTCTCTCACCAAGTAGTTCTCACTGGCTACCTTCACTACAAGATTGATGGCTTTTCTTACTGTGCTTCTTTGTCTTTCCATCCATATTTCTCTTTTCTAACCCCATATCCTTGTTAAAGTTCTACATGTAAGAGTGTGTCTGGCTCATTCTTTGTCCTTGCGCTCAACATTTATACTTCGACAATCAAGAAGGCAGGAACCTGAGCGGATGTTTTCTCAAACTACTTGCTACATTTCAAGACTCGTGTCCATTTTGAGTGTTGGAGAAACCTACATGACCCAGGCATTCTATAAATAGCCAAGAAATCATTCTTCTTTAGGTCAGAAGAAAAATATTTGCAGAAGTGCAGGATTAGATTGGAGAATACCTGTGTAAATCAACTGAGGAAAATCCCGAATACGTAGTACTGAGCAAACATCAAAGAAAAGTTAAGGCGGGGTGAGATGTAGCAAAGTCTTTCTGTAACTCCTAGAGGTAAACTGTAGATAACATCCACTCTTTGTTCTCTCAGTAGTTCAAGAATGTGCAGTCTTTCATATTTGCTTTCTTATGTTTGAAATATGTAGAGTGAATTATGTTTTCTTGATTGACACTTATAAAAAACCAAGTAATTCAAGTATATGTATGTTACTAGTGCATGTTTACATATATTCTCTGGATATTTAGGGTAACATTCCCATTTCTTACAATATGTGATAATTTAAAAAAATATGTTTACTATATTTTTTATTAAATTTAGTATTGTACAACCTCTGGAATTAACAACATGTAGAATATATTAAATAGATCTGATTTTCCTGAAAGTTTCTTTGGGGTGGAAAGCTCCCAAATATTACCTGATATATTTTTAGAGCCCTTTGTTTGACTGCATCTACTGTGTGCCTTGTATGTGTGGGCACATCTACTGTAGCTTTGCTCAATTGAAGTGCAATCCTCTCCTTTTTTTATTGCCCAAATTATGACATTTCTAAAAATCATATCTGCACCGAGAGTGTACATAAATGACATAATACCATGTATTATTCTAAGACCGTAGCGTTTTATGTCAGTTTGGAATGCATTTATTAAGATGCAATGCAAAACAAAAACAAAACCTACCAGTTTAGACTATTTTATGGCATTTCTTTACTGGGAGTTTTAATGTACAATTTTTTATAGGGAGAAAGATATTGATATTTTCTTGTGAGAGGACAATACATGATGAAAAAAGGAAGAAGACTCCAGAGACATCATTTATAGAGTTGAAAGTACAAAGAAGCATTCATTTTGTTTGTCCAAAGTATCTTCAATCTATAGGCCAGAGAATAGTTTTTTGTTTGTTTGTCTTTGCTGTGTTTATTATGGTGACAGACACTTGGTTTCAGAGAAACATAGGTCATTTACAATAACGGTGTAGTTTCCTGGAAGGCTTCTGTGGCTAACATTTAAATTTTCTTCCTTAGAAAATCCTTTCAGGGCAAAATCATTTAATCTGACCACTTCTTTGATGTTTGAGATCCTTTCTAAACTTCCTAGGCACAGAATATTTCTATTTTCATGCTCACGCCATTTCTATGATGAGGAACTTAGTAAATCCTAAGTAATACATTCTAATATGTTTTTCCTGAGCTATTATTTATCTCCTTGTGACTTCCATTCCTTTGAGCAAAATAAATTCATTTTTTTTGTTTTTATAGCTTTTCAAATATTTAAAGAAAGTCAAGTTAACCAGCAAAAAAGGAAGATATATATGAGACAAAAAAAAAAAAAAAAGTTAAGAATTTTCAAACCTTTTTAAGGTATTCTATACCATGCCTACCAAACAAATCTTAAACACCTTACAAAGGTGTTTCAGGGATGTATACTCTCATTCAGGCTCTGTGTGAAATGTATAAAGTTGGAGAAAGACACACACATACACACACACACACACACACACACAAAATCTGAAGTGGTCTTTTTAAAATTCAATGAACTGAGCAACTAACAAAATGCCCAAGTTATTCCTATATTTAAAACAGAGGGAAAGTAAGCACAACATAATGACTTGATTATGGGAGAAAGTGGGCACATACATTATACCCAAAGGACTAGTCACTGAATTTACACTGGAGATGATTATTTTCTTATGGTTCTAAGTTTGGGTGACTGTACAGAACAGTGGCTTTAAAAGTTTGGTCCCTGAACTAGCAGTATTAGCATCACCTGAGGACTTGGGTGAACACAAATTTTCAAGCCTTTCAGTAATCATACAAAATTAAGAACTCATGTGTTGCGGCCCATGCTGCTTCAAAAAACCCCCCAAGTAATTCTGAACAATGGTATAATTGGAAACAATGGATGAGAAATATAGTCTTCTCTAAGTTTTGTTTGCTTGCAACTTTAATAAATAACAATGATGCTACCACTATTAAATTTGACTGATTGATACAAATCACATAAATGCTTCCTTATGTCAAAGTAGTAAATAGGAATTGTAAAAATTCTGCAGGTGTGCTCCAAGAGAGTTTAAGTAAGTGTAGGGTGGGTGATGGTCCAGTAAGGCCAAAGAAAAGACTCAAAGAAAACAGTGGATGCATAGACTTTTTGGGGGAACTTACTTAGAAGGAGTCCAAGAACTATTGACTGGACAAAATCTGTACTGTTGGGATCTATATGCAGCAAGGTTTTTTGTTTTGTTTTGTTTTTGTTTCTGTTTTTGTTTTTGTTTTTAATAATAGCAACCAACCCTAGCAAATATCTGTGGCCCTTTGCCTCCTTGCATGGCCAGTGTTTCCCAGGGAATCAAGGCTTCATCTGGATACTCTTTGTTGAAACGGAAACCCACCAGGTTTAAAAAAGAAAAAGAAAATCACACTTCTTCCTTCTTATTCTCACAAAACTTTCCCAGAGATAGGTCAGAATTAAGGGAAAGAAATTCTTGTCTTGTTCTTTCTGGAACTAATAACTTCCTTGAGAATAGTGTTGCACTAGTGTTGTAAATACAGAATTAGTGGTCCAAAACATGAACCATGTTATGTATCATGCAGATAAACTTTTAAAAAGTTATTGGCTATTTATGCATGTTATATTCATTTTTATTATTTAAAGTATTCATTTACATTTTTATATCCCTTTGCTACATATGGACTACTTGGTAAATTCATTAGCAATATTCTCTCTCTCAGATTCTCTCCCAGTCTATGTTTGGTCTACACTAGATTCCTTCTAAGTGAACTTTTATTCCAATGACTATTCCAGTCAATCTAATTAATTTTTATATAACCTTTTCAAAATACCTGCTCATTCTGTTTTATAATTCATTGTTCTTTGGGTGGTGGAACTATCCCTTCATTTGTTTTGTTGAGTAACTTAAATATATTTATTCGAAGACTTTGAAATGTCTCTTAAGTCTCACTTCATTGTTACAATTGTTGTCTATTCTCCTAAACAACACAACTTTTCATGTTTTTAAATTACTTTCTGGGATCATTTCTGTTGCTATAGTTTAAGGGCCAACATCAGTTCATCTGGCCTTTCCTTTGATGTCTGAGACCCACAGTAGATAGCCCAGCCCACAGAGTAGTTCCATACCCATTCACACTACTTCAAAGATAGCAGACTCACTAAATCCTCAGTAATACTTTCAAATCCTTTTTTTTTTTTTTGAACAATTATTTATTCCTTGTGGGTTTTTTTCCCTCTTTATTTCTTTACAACCTTCCACGGTCAATAGCTTTATAATTGCCCCATCACTCCTGTGCTCCTGCCTGTCATGTCATATGACCCAAAAGCCGGAGGGGGCAGTTTGATTCACATTTTGAGCAGGACTATATGTGTGTCCTTCATCTCACAAGACTAATAGTTTGCTAAAATCTGCAGTATCTACAGTATCTGGTAATAGAAATATGTTTTGTGCTTTTCTTTTTTTCCCCCATTAGACTCTCACAATGGAAACACATACCCAGACCCAACAAATACTTTTTCTGTCTAATTTTCACCTTTGAAGAATTTTTAATTCCTTTACTTTGGAGTTGCCAGCTTTTGAGCTACCACTGCCTGTTCCTTGACCTGAACCTGGCAATACATCGGCTTCAGTCCTTCTTCCCTCTTTATAGTGTTGCTTCACCTTCAGCTCATAAATAGGTTTATCTTTATTCTTTGTATTGTTTTGTCTAGTTAGTTTTGTTTTATACTTTATCTATCACTGTTACATATTTAAAACAGAAAGAGTATATCAAGGAAAGAACATTTAAGAACATCTTAGCTGAAAATCACTTAGCTATGAATTTTCAAACTTGAGTCATGACTTTCTATGGGAAAACCACTGGACAGACATTTTATCCCTAAGTCAATGGTTTTGTTCAGAAGCAAGCTGGAGGAGATGAGTTAGGAGCCAAGTTGACAATAGAAATGTAGAGATATTCAGGCCTCAGGAAGACAAACAGGGCTGAAGCATTACCTGGGACTATTGCTATGTGCTCAAGAGAGAGCCACAGCAGCAAAAATTTGTGGGTATTCACAGAAGTCTAATATCCCAAAGATAAGTAAGAATATGCTATAGAAGTAAAAGAGGAACTAATAAAAAATATATCTACGCATCAATAGTGCAGCTACCAAGAAAATTCACTGGTCTATCTTTGGTTATGAAATGTTGGACACATGATGTCAAATACCTCTGATCAGTGAGGCATCTCAATCTGTCAGTAGGGCCAAGATAACAGCCATAGACTCTGCATCATGTTTCTTTTATTTCCTGTTGCTCCTGCTGTCATCATGATCACCATTTGTGTTCAGGTTCTTATCTCCTATGTTCCTGGTTCAAACAAAGTATTGCAATAAATAACATAAGACTATAGTGCCTTAAATATATTCTTTAGATCAGAAAATTCAAAAGTGGTCCTATACTTGGGTACTTGCCATTCCTTATCTTGGTTTGAAAAAGACCACAGACTCTTCACTATAGAGAACAAACTGAGGGTTACCAGAAGGAAGATGGGTGGAGGATGGTTTAAAAAGAAAATGGGGATTAAGGAACACACTTGTGATGAGCACCAAGTATTGTAGGTAAGTGATGAATCACTAGATTCTACACCAGAAACTAATATTATCCTGTATGTTAACTATGGAATTTAAATAAAAACTTGAAAAAAAAAGAAGAAAAAGATTGCCAGGAAGTTATAAACCATTACTAATAAACTAATTGGGCAAAGTTCAGAGATAACATTTTGATTGATTCAAAAGAAAGGTATTCAATACTTTCAGATCAAATGCTTTTGTAAGCAACATATTTTTTAATGGTTTTATTTATTTATTTGACAGAGAGAGAGAGTGATCACAAGTAGGCAGAGAGGCAGGCAGAAGCAGGCCCCCTGCCTAGCAGAGATCCTGATGTCAGGCTTGATCCCAGGACCCTGAGATCATGACCTGAGCTGAAGGCAGAGGCTTAACCCACTGAGCCACCTAGGTACCCCTTTGTAAACAACATATTTTAAACAGCATTACATTAAAATAGATTTCTTTGGACTTTAATTTCATGTTTGAGAAAATAGTAAAGGCAATTTCTAGTGTATTGATCCCAAGAATAAAATATTTGCAAGAGGAAACTTTTGAATCATACACTTAGGTTGATTAATAAATTTATCCCTTATATATTACATCTCTGCATTTAGTAAATTTTAGCAGTCTCTCCAGCTGCATTCCAGTATCCTCATCCATTCTGAGTTATCTGAATAGCAAAAAACAAGAAAAGATTCAAATCTATTATAAATTTTGTAAGGAGATAACCTCCAATTCCTGCTTATTTATAGGCACTAGCTCATCAGATATATTCTCTTAGTGTGTATTTGACTGTGATTTCTTCAGCTTCAATATATAGTTACTTTAAAAATATATAACCTTTAGGGGAGCCTAAAGGTTATATATATATATATATATATATATACATATATATATATAACACCTTTATTTTCCCAATTCACAATACTGTTACTGTAATGACTATCCTTCCAAACTTTGAAGAAAGATATAGTCCCATGAGTGAAAGCAGATGAGGACATCTCAGTCTTATTTTTCGCTAAATGTGATACATGGAAATCTCTGTACCAGTTGTAAACTCATGTATTTTCAGAGACTAAGAAATTCATACAATAAAGGGTGATGGAGCCTTTAGCAAATTGGGGCTGTTATATCACCAGAAGGTGGAAAAAATGTGGAAAGTGTACAGATCTACAATTTTTAGGCCCATTACTTAGTCTACAGGTTGCTAATTGTATTCCCAATTCCATTTAAAAACCTTTTACTTCAAATCAAAACAAAATTCAAACCTTTTGCCCTGGATTATTCTTTTATATTTACTCTCATTAAAGTTTGGTGAGACATGGAGTACCCGTGTGGCTCAGTCACATGGCAGTGTCTGCCTTCAGCTCAGGTCATGACCCTGGGGTCTTAGGATCAAGCCCCGTGCCGGGCTTCCTGCTCAGCGGGAGCCTCCTTCTCTCTCTTCCTCTGCAGTTGTCCCTGCTTGTGCTCTCTCTCTTTCTTTCTCTCTCAAATAAACAAATAATATCTTAAAAAAAAAAAATGGTGAGATTCACTTAAGGCATTGCAGGGAATTTTGTAACATCTAATCTTACATCATTAATCCAATATAAATTTGTGAATCTCAAGTTATTACTTATCTTCAAAGGCTGTATATAAGAAGAACTGATATCTTCCAATTAAAAAAATAATATTTTCTATTAATCTTCCATTCAAATTAATTTATGACTGATATTTCCAAATTTTATTAAAATTATAAAATGATTTAGATGTATTTATTAACTTTGCATGGCAAACAGCAAAGCATATTAATTTCTTCATTGCTAATAGTATGCTTTTATCATTATGAACCAGGGTATGTATAAGAGACAACCAAAATTATTACTGTTTTGGGCAGAGGTTTACCAGTGCTTAAATGTAGTAGTCTAAATAATCTCATCCCAAAAAGATTGGTATTAACAACTACTTGTGGGTGCATCTTTACAACTAACATCTCAGTAATAAAGAGATGCTACTTTAAAGCAAGGCTTTCTCAAGTGCGGGCCCCCAAAAGATTCTCATATGGTCAAGGGAGTCAAATCATCTTTATATGCCATTTCTGCATTTCACATGCCATCCTGTGGTCTCTAGTACTACCAGCTCCCAATTATTATCATGTTCAGGCACCTATTCTAGAAGTAAAAGCAAGAATAATAAATTCAGACTTCAGCAGATAATAGGGAATTGTTTATATAAAATAAAATTGTTTATATAAAATAAATTTTTTTATTATAAAATAAATACAGGCATGAAAAGAGCTACTATTAATGACTTAATATTTGATATGCATTTTGTCAACCAAAATAGATTTCATATAACATTAAGTTTTATAGTATATTTGTTAGAAAGAGTAGCACTTTAGTTTGGAAACAACTTTTGGTGGACATATTGATTCATTAGTTTATCAAAATAACATGTGGGCAAAACATTTACATATAAGAGAGATATTTGGAATATCACATTATTCATTAAATCTATTCTTTATTCATTATTCATTAAATCTATTCTTTCTTTATGTTTATTTATGTTTATTATGGTTTTTTATGTTTATTTATTTTGTTTAGTTATCCCTACACCCAACATAGGGTTGAAATTTATAATCCCAAGATCAAGGATCACGTGCTTTTCTGGCTGAGCTGGCCAGATGCCCTCATTCTTCTTTTAATAAACAAATATTTATTATGATAAAGTGTTTAGTTTTTAGGTGTATATTACAGCTGTTATAAGAAAACTGGAGTTACTCTCTCCCTTTTTTTCACAATTTTTGTCATTTCCTCAGCAAATTTTTATTTTTCATCCAATTTGTATTAATATTTATATTTGTTTCTTAGCTGCTATATCAAAATATCACAAACTGGGTGGCTTAAAACAACCAAATTTATTCTATCACCGTTCTGGAAGCTAAAAGCCCAGGATAAATATGATGGATGTTCCATGCTCCCTCTGAAATCTGAAAGGGTGAATCCTTCCTTGCTTCTTCCTGGTTTGTGTTTATTCGCCTGCAATCTTTTGAAGTCCTTGGTTTACAGATACTACACTTCCACCTCTGCTTCCATCATCACATGGTGTCTCCTCTCTTGGATCTCTGTCTCTTCTCTTAGAGGACACCAATAATATTTGGAAAAAGTCTGCTTTGTTTCAGTACTGCCTCATCTTAATTTGATAACATCACAAAGACCCTATTTCCCTGTAAAGTAACATTCATGAATACTGGAAATTTGGGGCACCTGAGTGGCTCAATGGGTTAAAGCCTCTGCCTTTGGCTTAGGTCGTGATCTCAGGGTCTTGGGATGGAGGCCCACATTGGGCTCTCTGATTAGCAGGGAGCCTGCTTCTCCCTCTCTCTCTGCCTGCCTCTCTGTCTACTTGTGATCTTTCTCTGTCTGTGTCAATAAATAAATAAAATCTTTTTAAAAAATGAGTACTGGGAATTAGGATTTCAGCATACCTTATTGAGGAACACAGTTCAATCCCAAATATCTTATCCTACAGCCCTCCAAATTTACATCTTTCCTTTGTGCTAAATATACTCCCTAATCACAATAACCCCCAGAGTCATAATCCATTCTACCATCAACTTGAAGTCTAAAATTTTATCTAAATATCATCAACTCAAAAAGTTCCAAATATTATCACCTCAGTGATTTGAATCAGGTATGGATGAGATTCAATGTATGTGTTCCTCTTTGTGGAAAACAAGCTATTTACTTCTAAAATCAATGCTAGTGAATTCATAAGATAAACATTCCCATTCCAAAAGGAAGAAATTTCAATGAGTAAAGGGATAATGGTTCCCAAGCAAGATGGCACCTCAGTTGGGCAAATTCTATTAGGTTTCAGGGCAATATAATAAACATCTGTGTCTGGGTACTCTGTCCTCTGGGACTACTGGGATGGAAGCCCTGCTCTTTAGGTCCACTAGCATGTGGGGTGGCTGGTCTCACCCTCTGCAGTCCACCACTGACCATGCCTGTACATGCATGGTTCTGGTCTCAGAGTCTTTCTTCCTTCCTTCACTTTGACTCTGTTCCTTTCCTCCCAGAATGGTGACATTTCTATTGGCATAAAATTTTCAAATTTTTTTCTTTCTCTTGTGCAATTCATGAAAGTCCAAAGCAATCAGACAAGAAAGTAGTATACAGATCTTTCCTGTGTAATTGCATTTCTATTCCTGGCTTCCAGTAAGATGGCTGATTAGATCCATGAATTGCACAACTCATCTCTTGAAAATTTCCCAGCCTCAATCTCCAGAGCACACTTTCTTCTTTTTTGTAATATGGATATGCTGAGAGTTTTCCAATCATCGAGTGGTAGTTCTTATTTGCTTAATACTTTATTCTTCAATTTATATCTTTCCTCTCACATTTTACTATAAGCAATTTTCCAAATTTTGTTTGAAAATTTCCTCAGCCAAATATCCAAATTCATCACTTGTAAGTTCTACTTCTCACTAAAAATTAGTACATCATTCACCTGAGTTCACTTTCAAAAATCTCCTTTTCTCCAATGTCCAATAGTATGTTTGTTATTGCCTTTTTTATCTGATCTTACCAGAAGGAACAAAATGATGTTCTTCTCTTGTATAATAGCTGGCTGGGTTTCCTTTGGCTCTTTCAACTCAAATACTGTGAAAACAATCACAGTGAAGGTACTAGCCTCTCAAATTGTTATTGCAAGACTGCTGAACAGTTTTTAATATAAAAAGCATTAATCATATCACTGGGGGACTCACTGTAAATGGGAAGTCCTTAAGAACTGCTAAGATGTGTGAGGTTAAAGTTAAAAAAAATTGATATCTAAGGATTGCTCATAAGTAGAGTAACAATATTAAAGTCATTAATCACAGTTTTAAATAATGAGCATAAATCATCATATAATGCTAATAATTTCATAATATCAAAAGTAATGTTAATTTTTGTATTTCAACCAAGGTATCTGTGATAGTTATGGAGGTGTGCCATCTACATATTTCTTCAAGAAAGAACTCCCTGAGAGCAATGTAGTTATCTGACAGCCTCAAACCACAGTACTCATGCCAAGGCTATGCATGTTTAAGATTTTCACTGACAAATCATGGTCACGTGAAACAGACTCCAGGTTTTTTCTACCCAAGTTGGGAGTGGACTTTTTTAATGGGCAATCTTATTAATTAATTAATTAATTTTTTAATTAACATGTAATGTTTTATTAGCCCCAGGGGTACAGGTCTGTGAATTGCCAGGTTTATACACTTCATAGCACTCACCATAACACATAACCTCCCCAATCTCCATAACCCTACAACCCTCTCCCTCCCCTCCTTCCCCTGGCAACCCTCAGTTTGTTTCATGAGATTAAGGGTCTTTTATGCTTTGTCTCCCTCCTGATCCCATCTTGTTTCATTTATTCTTTTCCTATCCACAAACCGCTCACGTTGCATCTCCACTTCCTCATATCAGGGAGATCATATGATAGTTGTCTTTCTCCAATTGACTTATTTTGCTAAGGATAATA